>NW_026571515.1:4452822-4455322 GCF_026225935.1 Boleophthalmus pectinirostris | reverse complement strand
AGTCCTTTTAGTCCTGGTTTGGTTTAGTCCTGGTTTAGTCCTGGTTTAGTCCTGGTTTAGTCCTTGGTTTAGTCCTGGTTTAGACCTGGTTTAGTCCTGGTTTAGTCCTGGTTTAGTCCTGGTTTAGTCCTGGTTGGTTTAGACCTGGTTTAGTCCTGGTTTAGTCCTGGTTTAGTCCTGGTTTAGACCTGGTTTAGTCCTCGGTTTAGTCCTGGTTTAGACCTGGTTTAGACCTGGTTCAGTCCTGGTTTAGTCCTGGTTTAGTCCTAGTAGAGTTTTCGTCAATATGATATGCTTCAGATCGATTCGATACGGTTCAGTGAAAAATCATGGCTAAAAGTTTTTGTTGAACCACAAACATTTAAATCATCAAAACACTGAAAATGTGAAATGTGTCGCATAAATGAGTTTCCTTCCTCTAAACAAACAACAAAACTGTAGCTGTAACAAAATAATTCAGTAAAATAAACCAAAAAATACTCTCGGTGATATATCGATACAGCAGCTCACGATATCGATACTGTCTTATTATATTATACTCATTAGCAAAAAAAATTACATGGGATTTTTTTTTACGACTTAAAACACACTGATATTGTGACCCGTGTATCGAGGTACGTATCGAACTGTGGGAAAACTTGATCGCTGCATCCCTAATTCACACTGTACCTCGATACATAGGCCACGATACAGATACGATACGACATATTTCAAATCGATTCGATACGGTTCAATTAAAAAATAATGTCAAATGTGTCGCATAAATGAGTTTCTTTCATCTGAGCAAGCAGCAAAACTGTCGCTGTAACAAAATAATTCAGTAAAATAAACCAAAAAATAGTCTTGGTGATATATCGATACAGCAGCCCACGATATCGATACTGTATCATCACATTAAACGATACGATATATTGATATTTTTGCACCTCTACTTACAACAGTTACGATCTGATTCAGAAGAGTTGTGACTAATAAAAGCTGAACAAAGAAAGTACAGAGAGAAAAGAGATGGAGAGAAGGAAGGAAGGAGGGAAGGAAGGAAGGAAGGAGGGAGAGAAGGAAGGAAGGAAGGAGGGAGGAAGAGAGAGAAGAAAAGGAAGGAGAAGGAAAGGTGGGCGAATGTTTCCTCGTCACAAACAGACCTGGAGTTGTGTTTTTGTTTCATTCACAAACGCTGCAGATTCAGGACGAGTTCTTTTCTCAACACTCGACGCTTCCACCTTGTGATGTCATGCGGTGATACAGGAAGTGCTCCACCGTGTTTTTAAACTCCAAACATCTTCACTGCTACTGCTACTACTACTACTACTACTACTACTATTATTACTACTACTACTACTATTACTACTACTACTACTACTACTACTACTACTACTACTACTACTACTACTACTACTACTACTTACTACTACTACTATTACTACTATTACTACTATACTACTACTACTACTACTACTATACTACTACTACTACTACTACTACTACTACTACATTACTACTACTACTACTACTACTACTACTACTACTACTACTACTACTACTACTACTACTACATTACTACTACTACTACTACTACTACTACTACTATTACTACTACTACTACTACTACTACTACTACTACTACTACTACTACTACTACTACTACTACTACTACTACTACTACTACTACTACTACTACTACTACTACTACTACTATACTACTACTACTACTACTACTACTACTACTACTACTACTACTACTACTACTACTATACTACTACTACTACTACTACTACTACTACTACTATTACTACTACTACTACTACTACTACTATACTACTACTTACTACTACTACTACTACTACTACTACTACTACTACTACTACTACTACTATTATTACTACTACTACTATTATACTACTACTACTACTACTACTACTACTACTACTACTACTACTACTACATTACTACTACTACTACTACTACTACTACTACTACTACTACTATTATTACTACTTACTACTTACTACTACTACTACTACTACTATTACTACTACTACTATACTACTACATTACTACTACTACTACTACTACTATTACTACTACTTACTACTACTACTTACTACTACTACTACTACTACTACTACTACTACTACTACTACTATTACTACTACTACTACTACTACTACTATTATTACTACTACTATTACTACTACTACTACTACTACTACTACTACTACTACTACTACTACTACTACTACTACTACTACTACTACTACTACTACTACTACTACTACTACTACTACTATTATTACTACTACTACTACTACTACTACTACTACTACTACTACTATTATTACTACTACTACTACTACTACTACTACTACTACTATACTACTACTACTACTACTACTACTACTTACTACTACTACTACTACTACTACTACTACTACTACTACTACTACTACTACTACTACTACTACTACTACTACTACTACTACTATTACTACTACTACTACTA
>NW_026571515.1:4305904-4452322 GCF_026225935.1 Boleophthalmus pectinirostris | reverse complement strand
TTCTTCATGTTATTCTTTTATTGACATCTGTAGCACACACTGGAGGGACTATGTCTCTCAGCTGGAAACACCTCAGGACCCCCCTGGAAGAGCTGGAGCAAGAGTGTGTGGAAAGGGAAGTCTGGAACTCTCGACTCAGACTGCTGCCTCCACGACCTCGCCCCGGATAAAGTGGAAGAAAATGGATGGATGGAA
Source organism: Boleophthalmus pectinirostris (assembly GCF_026225935.1). Classification (NCBI taxonomy): domain Eukaryota; kingdom Metazoa; phylum Chordata; class Actinopteri; order Gobiiformes; family Gobiidae; genus Boleophthalmus; species Boleophthalmus pectinirostris. Next base: position 4,452,127 of record NW_026571515.1, on the reverse strand, counting down.
TGATTTAGTCTGTTTTGAGTGTTTTTCTTTGTAAAACTCATTTTACCTGTGGATATAAATAAAGTTTCCTACCTACACAGGCTCAGCTGTGCCCTTTGTCATGATCATTTCTTCTGCTACCTGATACAGATGTAACTAAAACACAGATCTGTTTTACATAAAGTCAAAACAGAATCAAGCTGTATAACATATAAATCCTGAACAAGGATTCAACGAGGATCACAAGACCAAGAAGATTGGATCATGGAGGCACTATTTCTGCTCACAGTGGGATCATTAGGTAAGTACTGCATCTGACTATCTACTGCAGGTTTTCTATCAAATATTTCAAATAAATAAAACTTGTGGGCCATATTTGTAACTTAGTTTAAATAGATGATCTTTAAGTCTTTATTTGTCTCTGTCTCTGATGGAATTACATCCATAGATTTATATGTGACTTCTCAAAATGCATTTCACTCCCACAGGGACATAAAGATCATCTCTTAATGTAGCACCTACACACACCAAACTTTACAGTTTTGTACATAACACGATTTTGACAGATTGTACAGAAGGAATTTAATATATCATTTTAAGCCTGACTTGTCAAAGATTTAACTAAAAAATAAGATATGCAAAACACACAACTCCAGTTTGTTTATGAGGAGGAAACAACATTATAACATAGATCAGCTCTTTCTTGTTGACAGCAGCCATGCGGTTAACAAAGAAACATTTGTCCGATTAGTAAGTGAGATGACTAGTCTAACAGTGGTCCCTGCTCCTCTCTCAGCTCTGGCTCCAGTTTCCTCTCAACACTTCATCTTTGTCTATGAGCTGAAGACCCAGGAGGAGGCGCGGAGCTACTGCAGACAGCACTACACCGACCTGGCCACTGTGGAGAACATGGAGGACGTACACACCCTAAACAAGATGGTCGACCAGAGCAGACTGCAGCTGCTCAAACCTCCAGACGGAGTCCTCAATGTAAGTGTAGAGACATTAGTGGTCGTGGTGCTGGGGTGGAGTTTCATTAGATTAAAGAAGCACAATATTTACAATGCAAATTAAAAATGTATATAAAACAATCCTAAAAAATGTAGTAAAAGTAAATATAAAATTATTCAGTTAGGCTAAAATCAGATATAAAACAGGTCGGGTACTGAGGTCACTCCCAGGTAAAGGTCCGGATCCAGCGTGATTAGTCCCTCCAATCCAGCCACTGCCACGCCAGGTAGTTGGCGCTAAAATGAGAAAAACTTGTCTTTCAGCGTCTCAGTCAGACCCTTCTTTGGCTACCCACTGTGGGAAATTATGTGGTGGCCATGCTAATTTACCCAATATTATGAACTTTGGAATGACAACAGGGTGGAAAACACGTATGACTATCTATAGGTCTATATAACATGTTTTTCTGTACTTGGAGTGCCATAAAGAACATGTTTTTCTGTACTTGGAGTGCCATAAAGAACATGTTTTTCTGGACTTTGAGTGCCACGAAGCAGAAAAACTGACATATTGTTCATTTTCTTGCTGTATATGCTAAATCAACAAGTTAATGTTTTGTCAAGATGTAGTATAAAGCTACCCCTGATTTTGAGTTGGTCATGAGGTGTCGTTCCGGGGTGACAGTTGTACATGGTAATCAACTTGAATCCCTCTCAATGGAAAATGACGAAATAAAGTGGCCTGTTCTCTCGGATTCTCCATCTCTCGTGCTTCTTTTTAGGACACGCATTGAACCTTCCGAAAAAACCCACACCACACACACCGGGGTCGACTCTGTAACGTTTCTTCTCTTAGCTGGTCATACTGGCTTGTCAAAGCCTGATCCCGTCAGATCTCAGAAGCTTAGCAGGGCCGGGCCTGGTTAGTATTGGATGGGAGACACCGGGAAAATCAGGAGTCACAGTTGGCACCAGTCGTTGTGTCCTTAAGCATAGCACTTCACCCATATTGCCTAGTATGAAAGTGGTGTGTGTGTGAGTGATGGTGGTGGTCGGAGGGACCGATGGCGCTGATTGCCATGGTAGCCACACTTCTGTCAGTCTGCCCCAGGGCAGCTGTGGCTACAATAGCAGTTTACCATCACTGGGTCTGGAGTGAATCAATAATGCTGAATAATGCTCTGTAAAGCGACTTTGAGACAAATGTCTGAAAAGGGCTATATAAATAAAAATACTTACTTACTTAGTCGCTCTTTCAGGCATTTGGTCAGAGCCTCCGCGTCCGGGCCTCTGCTCCACCATGGGTCCTCTGGCTCCCAACTCCATGCTCACAAAAGGCTGGGGAAGGACAAGTCACGCCTATAATTTTCTTTCTTGGCGACGGGTTAACCCACACACACATGTGCACACACACACAAGCCGTGACACGTTCTTCTACGTCGCTCTGTCAGGCGTTGGGTCCGTGCCACCGAGTCTGTGCGCCAGGTCCCGTTCTCGTTCCCCTCCAGACTCCACCGGTGTGTCGAGGTCAAGCGGCTGCAAAACAGAGAGTGCCACTTAATGCTTGTCTGTGGTCAGATCTCACTCACGCCCGCCAGGTTCCCCAGATTCGTCCCTCTACTTAGCTGTGTTAAGGCGATGTATCCGTCCTTGGTGGCGCGTCCCTCTGCTTGATCCAGCCTTGTTCGTTCCCGCTCCACATCACCTGCCGGCGTTCCCGCTCCTTCACCTGTGTTCTGTTTTCCCTTTTCCGGTGTAACAACCCCACTCCCCAGGTCTTCCTCCTCCCTCATGCCCTCTGTCTGTCTTTAAAAGAAAATACTGCTCCGGCCACAGCAAATAAGAATGAGTGGGAGAGATTGTTCAATTAGTTCAGTCCACTCAGTCCTGCACTCCAATATAAACACATCAAAAAATAAAATCACAGCAAACAAAATAACCCAGAGTAAGCACGGACTTATCTTCTCACATTTGACATGTTCAGTCATATTTTAAAGACTTGAGAGTTCAGATGTTGTGTGTGGTTCATGTTTAACAGCATGCCTGGATCGGGCTGTATGATGACATCAACATTTGGAGCTGGTCCCTGTCAGACCCGACCTACTACAGCGAGGGACAGGAGAACTACAGGAACTGGTCTCCCGGGGAGCCAAATAACATCGATGCAAACCAATTCTGTGCCTGGCTGCATGCGGATGGACTCTGGAGAGATGATGGCTGTGCCAGTACTTATTGGCCCAATTTGTGTGGATCTGACAGGTGAGACTCTAGGCTCCACTTCACCTTGACGCTGCAGAACTGACACAGTCGTTGTAGTGAGTGAGACTTGTGTATGTGCAGCGCTGGTGCTCCTCCACTCCGCTGTGCTCACACAGAAGTACAGACCAACTTTATTTTGTTCTAAGCCGGTGTTCAGCCACAGTTCAGAAAGAACCAAACAATAAAGAGAACAACATCCAGATTTACAAAGTAAACACACTCTGTGATCTGATAAAAATAAAGTTTGTGCTAACACAGTAGTTCTGTGGCGCAGTGCAAAGGAGTTGTGTCCTTAGGCAAGGTACTTCAACCACATTGCCTAGTATGGAAGTGGTGTGTGTGAGTGACGGTGGTGGTCGGAGGGACTGATGGCGCACATTGGCAGCCTCACTACCATCAGTCTGGCCCAGGGCAGCTGTAGCTACAATAGTATCTACCACCACTGAGTGTGGAGTGAATGAATAATGCTCTGTAAAGCGTCTGAGTGTCCAGAAAAGTGCAAGTTAAGACTGATGCGTTATTATATCCCCCTGTATAAAATATACAGATATCAGAGATCATTCTGGATTTGACAGACAAATAATCTCACAGTTAAACAGCAAATTCTACCACAGACTTCTGACCTGTCTTCAGTTCAGAGTTAAACTATGGAGATTCTAGGATGTTGTGATGTCACAGAAATGTCTCAGAGTAAATGCAAACAGGACTTATCTTATTCATGTGTGTGAAACTCTGACAGACTGTTTCTGTTATGTCCCAGGATCCTCAGAGACCTTTGTGCTCACTAATGCCTCCTTCACCTGGGAGGAGGCTCAGCAGTACTGCAGGCAGCACCACACAGACCTGGCCAGTGTGAGAGATGCAACCCAGAACAGCCAAATCGCAGCCCTGATCCCTGAGTTCCACTTCGCCTGGATCGGCCTCAAGAGGCAGTTCTGGAGGTGGCTGGATGGAAACAACTCCACTTTCTCCTACTGGAAAACCCAAACCTGGCAAGAGCACTGTGTGGTGGCAGACTTTGGGTCCGGAGGAAGATGGGAGGACTCAAACTGTGACAAGATGAGGCCTTTTATCTGTTATGGCTGGCCTGGTGTGTATCCTGCACTGCAGAAATATGTTATTCTTAATAACAAAAACTAACATTAACCCATTTAGATTTAATGTCACGCTAAAAATAAAAAAAAAAATTCTTCTGTTCTGTTTTAGCAAAGACATACAGATTAAAGCTAGAACTGAAAACAACCTCTGCAAATCCCAATGAACCTGTGGTGACAGATCAAGTGCTGAAGCAGGTGAGTCTAATCAAAGTCTGTGTTACAAATGATATTTAATGATGGTTATTCTCATTTGTCAGTGGGACCTGTAGTACTCTGCAGTCTGAACTCCAGTACAATAAACTACAGTCAATATGTTTACAATACACATTCAAAAGTCACATTCACAAGCCATATATTATACATACATATAAAAAAACATCTCTTCCTCACCCTCCATGGTCTCTCTCATTCTCATCCAGCTCAGGTCGTCTACCAGAGGCCTGGGAGCTTGAGAGTTCTGTGCAGTATCTTTGCTGTTCCCAGTACTGCACTTTTCTGGACTGAGATGTCTGTTGTTTTTCCTGGTATCTGCTGGAGCTTCTTCCAGTTTGGGGGTTACAGCCCTGAGTGCTCCGATCACCACGGGCTCCACTGATGCCTTCACCTTCCAGGCCTCCTCCAACTCTTTCTTGAGCCCCTGGTATTTCTCTAGCTTCTCGTGTTCCTTTTTCTTGATGTTACCATCGCTTGGTATTGCGATGTCCACACCACGGCTCTGCTCTGTTTCTTCTCCACCACCACTATGTCTGGTTGGTCCATCACCATCCTGTCAATCTGTATTTGGAAGTCCCGCAGGATCTTGGCTCAGTTGTTCTCCACAACCTTTGGAAGTGTTTCCCACCTTGATCCTGGGGTCTCCAACCGTACGCTGAACAGATGTTTCTGTACACTGTGCCCGCCACTTGATTATGTCTCTCCATGTTTGTTTCCCTGCAGCATCTTACACCTGCAGTTATGTGCTGGACTGTCTCAGGAGCCTCTTTACACAGTCTACACCGTGGGTCTTGTCTGGTGTGGTAGATCTGGGCCTTTATTGCTCAGGTGCTCAAGGTCTGGTCCTGTGCAGCCAGGATGAGCCTCTGCTTCAGACCAGCCCTCTCGAGCCATTGGTAGGATTTCTTGATATCAGCCATTTCAGTTATGTTCCGGTGGTATGATAAAAAAAGATTATTAGATTTATTGTCTCCCATGGGAGAAATTTGTCTTGGGACAGGGGATCACTGGCTTTAACACAAAGCCAAGACAACACAGGAACATAAGCACCATACAAACATCGACCATAGAACATAAAAAAATAAGAGACCAAGTACGACCACGAGTGACACACCAACAGGAGCTTTAAGTTACTCTATACAGACAAGCCCTTCAGTCTTGTATTCTATTAATAACTGCACATTACCTAAACCTTTTACTTTTATTTTTTAACTGTGCTTTCTGAGTTTTGCAGATTAATGGCTAATGGTACAAAAGAATATTTGAATTTGTTTGGGACCCTGGACCTAGACTGACTGAAGAACATGGGGTGGGTCTCTAGCCACTTTCCTGCGTAGCTTCCTAACAGTCTCCTCAAGAATTTGCTGAAGTGAACTATGGGATGCACCCTTTATTTTACCCGCTCTTTTAGTCAAGGTAAAAATCTACCATTTAAGTTTGACTGGCAGGTTACCAAACCATGCTGACATACCTTAATGAAAAATGTATTCCATACATGCTCTGTAAAACACCAGCATTATATTTTTATTCATTCCTAAGCCATCTTAAAAACTGGATTTTGTTTTGGAGGTTGCTTCTCTCAGAGCCACCAGCCTCTGTGCATCAGTGTTATGTGATGCTTCCCTCTCCCATTTGCATTTCCAATACCGGTCAGTCGGGTCTTCAATGGTAGTAATTTTAATAATTCATGACAACAAAAGTGTGAAGAACTTTCATGTACACAGATGCCCGCTGTGTGTAATGGTGTAATCCAGTTTATTTTAAACTACAGCGTTAACAGGATTAAACTACAGTGTTTTCATAATAAAACAGGATACATAATTAATGCAATCTTTATGATTTGCTAAATGTTATCATTCAAATTGAGATTGATTTGACGCCACAAATTTTGCAACCATAATTTAATAATGACTTTTTTTTTTTTTTTTTTTTAGATCAAACAATACCTGGAGAAAGCAAACGCCACTGAGCTGCTCAAACTCAACTGGGTTAAGGACACCGATGGGAAGGTTTTTAAGAAAATAGACAAAACTAACAAAGAGGACACTGTAGTGAACAACAGGTGCATTAATGTTACCTAGTGGTTTCGGCCAAGGAAACTGGTTAATTGTTCTGCTGATCCATTGATATAAAAGTACCATGTACCAAATATTCACTGTTCCTCCTCTGTTCTGTAAATCTCAACCATCTCAGTAAGCAGTGTTGGGGAGTAACAGATTACATGTACCGCCGTTACGTAATCAGAGTACAAATTATGAGTAACTGTATTCCGTTACAGTTACTGTTTCAATGAGTGGTAATTGGATTACAGTTACTTTGCTGAAATAAGTGGATTACAAGGCGGTATTTTCCTGTTTTCACATTTTGTGCTACATCCCATTTATTTATTCTTTTATTTCGGTAATTCCACTTATTGCCGGAAACCCAAACAAGAACGCGCGCAATAAGAGCGATGTAAACGTCATCAAATGCCGATGTGAGATATATATAAAAAAAACAAAACAAATATAAAATCGCCTACAACTTAAAGGTTGTATGGAGGAATTTTTTTTTGTTTTTTTTGTTTCAAGTTGTCAATGATAGCATTATAGAGGTGCAGTAGCCTTGTAATTATGATGACCAAAAAAAAGAGAATAAAAATGCATCAACTCTGGACGTGGTGGGGCCAGCTAAACATTTGCCAATAGATAACGACACTGCCTCGTTATCTGTTAGCTGACAGGCTGTCAATCAATCTCCCTACGTTTCTAGCGTAACTGACCTGCCTGCGCGCCGCCGGTACGTGGTTTACGTACGCCTGTCACGCAGTCCACAGACGCAAGACGCACAGACGCTGTTTACTCCACCAACGCAACAGTTCTTAGCGGCTTTTTTTGACCTATATCTTCCTCGCAGTTAGCACAAAGTTTGTTGCAATGGCAGACAAGAATCCAGGAGCAGTTAGCCGCAAAAGAAAGTCCGTTTTTGAGGTCGCTGAAAGAAGAAGACAAGGGGAAAAGCAGCGAAGCCAAACTAAGGTGATTCTTGAAGATTCATTCCAGCGATGGCGCAAATGAAGCAGACACAGGGTCTAAAATACTGACGCACTGGTCCACAAATTACTCCTGGACAGGTCACTTCTGCTTATTATGAAAACGTACTTTATTTCCAAGAGCTAGTCAAACGTTTTTCAGGACACGAAAGCGATATCCTATGTCTGAAAACATAATTTTCAAGGCAAAGAAAGAGTCCGCTTGCTGCTGCGTGTTGTAGCTAGTTCATTCGCACTGAATCTCCGCGCAACCTTCTCTGCTCCCCTTTCCTACTCCTGTCCCCGCTGCCCTTTCCGCTCTTCCCCCTTCTCCTCACTTCTCCGGGCACGGAATCTCCGCGCACCGCTCCCCTCTCCTCTCTCCTCTCTCCTCTCCCTGCTCCGCTCTTCTCCCTGCTCCTCACTTCTCGTCCGCGAACGAAATGTCCGCACACCCGCTCCCCCGCTCCTCACTTCTCCGCCTTGCCTAACCAACACTGTAGTTAGTTGTTTACAAGTCATGTGCAGCTCACCGGCTGTAAACAAACCTGTTTCTGGCGTAAAGAGGAGGCGGGAGAAGGCGTTTCTACGTAGGAGCTGTGGGGGAGGGGGGGTGGTTTCACGCATGCGCAACATTTGAAAAAGGACAAACAGTCGCTGGATTTCTCGTTCCTTGGAAAATCCTCTATACAACCTTTAAATGTGAAACAGGAGCTACTGGCACTGGTGAAAACAACCTGCATAGACTCATAATATCTGCACTACTGTCCTATACACAAACACACACACAAACACACACACACACAAACACACACAAACACACACAAACACACACAAACACACACACACACACACAAACACACACACACACAAACACCTTCATCATTGTCATCAACCTGAGAACCTGTGGACCACGTCTCCTTCCGTAGTTACTGCGTGGACACCGACGTCTCGTGCGCCGCGTGTGGACCGTGTTTTCTCGCATAAACCGCGCTTCCTCCTGTGCGCCTCTAAACCAGAACTAACACCAGGACTAAACCAGGACTAACACCAGGACTAACACCAGGACTAAACCTAAACCAGGACTAAACCAGAACTAACACCAGGACTAAACCAGAACTAACACCAGGACTAAACCAGAACTAAAACCCAGGACTAAACCAGGACTAAACCAGGACTAACACCAGGACTAAACCAGAACTAACACCAGGACTAAACCAGAACTAACCCAGGACTAAACCAGGACTAACACCAGGACTAACACCAGGACTAAACCAGAACTAACACCAGGACTAAACCAGAACTAACCCAGGACTAAACCAGGACTAAAGCAGGACTGAACCAGGTTTAAACTAGGACTAAACCACGACTAAACCAGAACTAAAGACCTGATCTAGACCTGGTCTAGACCTGGTCTAAACCAGGTCTAAAATCAGGAGTAAAACAGGTCTAAAAATCAGGACTAAACCAGGACTAAACCAGGTCTAAACAACATGACACCTAACAGTAGGTTGACATAATTTAAGGTGATCTCATATAAAAAATAATTTCTCTATCAATAATATTTTTTAATCTGGTGAAGGAAAGACTGATTGTTTTTGTCTTTTAACAGACAAAACCTCTGATCTTCAGATCTCGTGGTCTTTGTTTCTCTACAGTAAACAGTTGCTTATTCATGGAGACTTGGGCTCAGACAATTTGAAGACAACAAACAAGAATTTTCAGGATGTGGTTGTTACATGTTACATTCATGTCGTTTAAAAAAACATGACAATATCAAGTAATCCAAAGTAATCAGATTACGTTACTCACTTTAAGTAACTTAATGGATTACGTTACAAACTACATTTTGGGGTGTGTAATCTGTAATCTGTAGGGGATTACATTTTAAAAGTAACCTTCCCAACACTGTCAGTAAGGACACATCTGACTTTAACACCCAACACGAGTTAACCTGCATCATCAAGATTCAAGATTTTATTGTCATTGTAAACAAGGAAATTACATCTAAGGCATCAAACACTGCATAATCTTGATTCCACTGCATTCATAATTTTATTTTGTGTCCTTGTCATGTACAAAAAGAACCTTATATAAAAGTTCCAGCTTCACGTTTCTAAGACAAGAGTACAGCATCTGTAAGCAAGAAATGTGTGTAGTTTGTATTGTGTGATATGAGACCTATAAATATTCTTAATATGAAACAATGTCTGTGTCATTTCTTGGTCATCCAGGTAGCAAAGGAACATTTTAATTCCATCAATTAGACAGAAGCTTTTTGAGTGAAGACATTTCTCAGCTCATCCAAGTGGCGTCTTCAGTTTTGATTTCAGATTGCTGGTGGACACTGCCTGAAGGGAGGAGCAATAATAAAGATATAAGGCAGTGTCCACCAGCAATACAACTTTAATAAAATACAGATTTTGTTGTGTGCAAATATTCCAGAGTCCACATGTAACACAGTTTAGGGCTTAGAGGGCAGACTACAACTACACAGTTCAGCAGCAACAGAAGATTTGTTCTTTAAAGAGCCCAAGGTATGAGTGAACAGAGACACCAGACAGGATTTAGAGTTTTTGTGTTATGTATATTAAAATGAGAGGCAAATTAATTTATTTTAAAAAACAAAAGCTCAAAAAAGAGAATTTGGAAAACTCAAAACAACAAGGGTGGCAACAACTGATAACTAGTGTGTCTAACAACAAAAATCTATGTGATGAAGTGTACAGGGATCCCCAAACGAGAGTGAGAGTGAGAGATTTTAAATGGCCCTCTCCACACTGATTGGCAGCTTGCTGGCCAATCAGCTCCAGTTCTGGTCCCACCCACAGCACCTGAACACACAGGGCAGAGGAGAGAGCAGTACACAAACAAAACAAATGCTTGCATGTAACACTAAATAACATTATATATTATATATATTTAACTAGAGCTACTGAATTTACATCATTTACTATAAATCAGATTTACTTCTTTATAAATAAACAATTCAGTTATTCAACTTAGCTCTATTTTGGCATTTTCAAACTTAAATTGAACTTATTTACTTTAACTAAACTTAAAACTAATTCTAAGGTAAATTTCCTCGCCGGTTGTGTCTCTGTGTTTCCCTCACGTTCCTTCGTTTGGTTTTGTTTGTGTTTGTGCACCTGGGCCGGGGACACACCTGGTTACCTGATTGTTTTTCTTGCTGCCATCTACTGGCCAAACTAAAAATAACCTCATCAACTCATAAAAAAGGGAGGGGAGGAGAGGGGAGGGGCGGTGAAGAGGAAGAGGAGGGAGCAGAGGTGAGAGGAGACAGGGCTCAGGAGTGGAGGTGAAGACTTGGTGCAGGGGCTGGGCTTTTTGACTTGACAGTGGGACATGCCTGGAACACAATAAATAAAACAATAAGTAAAAAGTATGTTATTAGGTTCTTTTTTTCAGACCTAGAGTGTTATTTCATACTTGACAGTTTGGTCTGCTCACTAGCGTCTTCCTCAGAGTCACGTGATGTTGCTGTGACGTGTCCAGTCAGCTGATTTAAACAGGTTTTGGCGCTGTCTTCCTACCGGTGGAGGCAGGACGACAGCGCCACCTGCAGTCCGACTTCCTCAGGACAGCATCCCAGGTGTGTGAGAGTAAAAAAGCCCCTCGTCCCGGTTTACAGTCCTGTGGGCACGTTTCCGTATTTCGATTGCTTCTTTAATCCAGCGGCGATGTTTGTTTTCCTCTGTCCCAATGATGTTCGCTTCATCCCCGTCCATAACGTGGTTCTCTCTTTTGCAATGGTCAGAAATGGCCGATTTGAGTTGTTCCTGTTCTGCTTTGTGTTTTGTTGCTCGTGTTTCGCCTTCGCTGTTTCCTTCTCGCGTTCTGTTCTATGTTCCTTTTTTCGTGTACTGAACGCCCTCCCTGTTCCCCGATGTTGTGTCTTATTGCAGGACATGCAGGGGATTTCGTATATGACATTACATTTATGCTCTGGTTCTATTTTGTCTTTCGGGTTGACGAGTATTTGTCTGAGTTTTCTGTTCGGTTTCACTGGTGTGTTGATATTGTGTTTTTTCATCGCCCTCTGTACTTTTTCTGTTATGCCCCTGATGTATGGTAATGTTCCCATGCCTGTGCTCATTTTTTCTGTTTTGTTTTTGTTTCTTTGGTTCTGTTTTTCTTTCTCCTTAACCTGTTGTTTCCCTTTGTTTATTGCCCATTTTGGGTATTGGCATTGCCTTAGCACATTGTGAATGTGTCTGTCTTCTTCCTGTTTGTCTTGTTCATCTGTTATGATGTTGGTTCTGTCATACAATGTTCTTACAACGGAGAGTTTGTGGGCTGTGGGATGTTCTGATGTCCATAAGAGATACTGGTCCGTGTGGGTTGGTTTTCTGTGTATTTTGATTTTTATGCTGCCATCTTCCCTGTGTGTAATGTTCATGTCCAGGAAAGTTATTGTATTGTTTGTTTCTTCTTCATGTGTGAATTGGATGTTGCCAGTGCTGTCTATTGTGTTTAGGTGGTCTGTTCGCTCTTGTGTATGTCCGTTTTCAATTTTTTTCCAGTATGTCGTCTCCATATCTTTTCCACATAGTGAGTCTGCATGTCGTTGGTGCTGTCCTTATGGCCTTCTCCTCCAGGTCGTCCATGAAGAACCCACTCATGATGGCTGATAAGGGGTCTCCCATGGCGAAGCCCTCTTTCTGCCTGTATATTTTTCCTTTGAATTTGAAGTATGTGGATGTGGAAACAAAATGAAGGAGCCGGGTTATGTCTTCAGCTGTCAGGTTGGTTCATTTGTGTAGGGTTTTGTCTGTCCGTAGGCGGTTCTATGTGTAATGTGACATTTATGGGAGTTTTTGTGAACAGGGATACTACATCGTGGGATATTAATATTTCATTGGTTTGTACTTTGATGGTTTTTAGTTCCTGGGCCAATTGTTTTGAGTTCTTGCAATGTTGCTGGGTATGTAGTAGACGCTAGTGAGCAGTCGAAACTGTCAGGTATGAAATAACACTCTAGGTCTGAAAAAAAGAACCTAACATAGAATATTGGAAGACCAAATGAATCTCATTGGACTAATAAGTAAAAAGTGTTAAAATGTCACCATCATCATCATCATCATCATCAGTGCAAACTAAAACTGTTTATCTCACCAGAGTTTTCCAGAATCTCCACTCTCACCTGAGGTTTTTTTTTTTTTTTTAAAGATTCGTTTTCAGAAGCAACTTTGGTGTTTGCGTGTAAAAGATGGGAACAAACAAAGTTAAATGTCTCCTTTTTTGTACAGTTTGTGATGTTGGCGCTGCATAATCGTCCAATAAACACAGCTTAAAAATAAAATTAAACGTGAGAGAAAACGTCTAACGCTGAACGGGAGAAACAGTCGTGATACAAGTCGACGTAAGTCCCTGAGGGTGTGAGGGGTGCGCAGTGTCGGGGAGTAACAGATTACATGTACTGGAGTTATGTAATCAGAGTACAAATGATGAGTAGCTGTATTCAGTTACAGTTACTTTGTTGAAATAAATGGATTACACGGTGGTATTTTCCTGTTTTCACATTTTGGGCTATATCCCTTTTTTTTTTCCTTTTTTTTTTTTTCCGGTAATTCCACTCATTCCCGGAAACTAAACCAGATCTAAACTAGATCTAAACTAGATCTAAACCAGGTCTAAACCAGGTCTAAAACTGGTCTAAAACCGGTCTAAAACCAGGACTAAACCAGGACTAAAACAGGACTAAACCAGGACTAAAACAGGACTAAACCAGGACTAAACCAGGACTAAACCCAGGACTAAACCAGGACTACAACAGAACTAAAACAGGACTAAAAGCAGGTCTAAACTAGATCTAAACTAGATCTAAACCAGGTCTAAAACCGGTCTAAAACAACGATTAACCCAGGACTAAACCAGGACTAAAACAGGATTTAAGGGGACTAAACCAGGACTAAAACAGGACTAAAAGCAGGTCTAAACTAGATCTAAACCAGGTCTAAACCAGGTCTAAAACCGGTCTAAAACCAGGACTAAACCACGACTAAACCAGGACTAAACCAGGACTAAAACAGGACTAAACCAGGACTAAACCAGGACTAAAACAGGACTAAACAGGACTAAACCAGGACTAAAACAGGACTAAAACCAGGACTAAAACCAGGACTAAAACAGGACTAAAACAGGACCTCATCTTCTATCAATAATATTTTTAATTTGGTTCAGTAAAGTCTGGGCTTGTCATTTTCTTTTATCAGACAAAACTTCTTATGTGAAAATTTCCTCGTCTTTGCTTCTCTACAGCAAATCGAGTAATCCAAAGTATTCAGATTACATTACTCACTTTAAGTCATTCAATGGATCACGTTACACAACTACATTTTGGGGTATGTAATCTGTAATCTGGAGGGGAATACATTTTAAAAGTCACCTTCCCAGCAGTGGGGGTGCGGGGTCAGGGGTGTGGGGGGTTCTCCCGACACCACAGCTGTGAGGAGTCGTGCCCTCTGCGCCCCGGCCACGTTTACGCACATTACGCAGGAGAGGCCGGTCCGCTGCGGCGTGGGCGTGCGTGAGGGCGTTTTCGGGTGCGCGTGGTGTATCTGCGGTGTGGTGAGAGCGGGGGGGGGGGAGGAGGGAGGAGGGCAGCGGTGGGGGGGGGGGGGGGGCAGTCCGCTCGCATTAGCTCTGATTGGGCGGCTGATGGCGTCTGACCTACAATCTGCTGCCGTCTCCGGGGCCGGCGTTTCCATGGCAACAGGCCCGGGGCGCTTTAATCTGTTGTTCACGTCGGCACGCCCGCACGCGCATTCTTCTGCTCTATTTCCCCGCAGCTCCCGCGCGCTCCCGTGTCGGTGCGCAGGCGCGTTCCGGATCCGCGGCTCCAGCTCCGATCCGGGTCCACCTCGGGCCTGTCCAGCTCTGCCCACGTGCGCGCGGCTGATTCAGGCGTGTGATGGGGTCAAGTGTCCTCGATGAACTACAACAAGTGGGGGATTATTTTGGGGTTAAAGGCTCCTGCACTCGCGTCGATTCCATTTCTGTTACCATTTCCTTTCTTTTTTTTAATCCAGTCCAATTCATTTTATTTATTTAGCACATTTTATAAACATGACAGTTTCCAAAGTGCCGCACAGACAAATTAATACAATAAAAGATGAAGTCAATCATATTTAACCCTTCCAGACACAAGGGCAGTTTTAGTACATGTGTCCTTCTCCTGGTCCCGGACTTAATCCTTGTCTGGTCCTGGTCTGGTCCCAGATTCAGTCATTGTCTGCTCCTGGTCTAAGTCCTGGTCTCGGTCCTGGTCTCGGTCCCGGTCTCAGTCCTGGGATGGTCACAGTCTGGTCCCGGTCTCAGTCCCAGTCTGGTCCCGCTCTGGTCACAGTCTGGTCCCGGTCTGGTCCTGGTCTGGTCCCAGTCCTGGTTCCAAACTCAATCCTTGCCTGGCCCTGGTCTGGTCCCGCTCTCAGTCTCAGTCCTGGTCCCAGACTCAGTCATTGTCTGGTCCTGGTCTAAGTCCTGGTCTCGGTCCCGCTCTCAGTCTCGGTCCTGGTCCCGGACTCAATCCTTGTCTGGTCCTGGCCTGGTCCCGGTCTAAGTTGTGATCTCAGTCCCGGTCTCAGTCCTGGGATGGTCACAGTCTGGTGGCGGTCTCAGTCCCAGTTTAGTCCCGGTCTGACCACAGTCTGGTCACAGTCTGGTCATGGTCTGGTCCCAGTCTGGTCATGGTCTGGTCCCAGTCCTGGTCCCGGACTCAATCCTTGTCTGGTCCTGGTCTAAGTCCTGGTCTCGGTCCCGGTCTCAGTCCCGGGATGGTCACAGTCTGGTTCCGGTCTGGTCCCGGTCTCAGTCCCGGTCCTGGTCCCGGACTCAATCCTTGTCAGGTCCTGGTCTGGTCCGGGTCTCAGTCCCAGTTTGGTCCTGGTCTCAGTCCCGGTCTGGTCCTGGTCTGGTCCCAGTCCTGGTCCCGGTCTCAGTCCCGGTCCTGGTCCCGGACTCAGTCTCAGTCATAAAGCTAAAAATGATAAAACAATGAATAAAAAAATGTAATTAAATAAAACAAATACACAGAGGACCACACAACTCATGCAGTGTTAAAAGCCGGAGAGTTGTTTTTTTTTAACACAAATTGTATAGGCTAATATATTTTCCAAGTATTGACCCAGTTTTTTTTTTTTTATTGTGTAAAACAGGGGTCATCAAACTAAGGCCCATGGACCGACTCTGGCCCTCCACATCCCTTTGACCGGCCCCCAGCCCCTCTGTCCCCAACACCTGAACCAACCCTGGGAGGCAATCCTCAAAAGTTGCCATGGCCCATTCTTTTTTATTATTATTATTTTTGGGCAAATAATAACGCGTCTGCATCTTGTATTTTGTTGAATTTTTTTAAATGATATTTATATGAACTATTTATATTTAAATAATTATACAGCGTATTTACATTTGCCACTGAATTTTCGCCCCGTGACAAACTCGAGATCAAACAGCGACGGTCGTACGTGCAGACTTCTGTAGTGCAGTTAACGACAGCAAAATGACTCGTGTTCAAGTACCAAAAGTTGAGAGAGAGCGACGAGTTTTCAAAGAACAGTAGACGACCGAAAATTTTTTTGTTCAGTGTGAGGACCGTGCAGTTTGTCTGATCTGTAAAGAAAGTGTGGCAGTTTTCAAAGAATATAATCTGCGTCGTCAGGGTCAAACTATTCTGTAATACGACCGACCCGACTCCGGCCCCATCACGGTCAAGAGCGACAATGTGGCCCCCAGAGAAAAAAGTCTGGTGACCCCTGGTGTAAAACTTTACTTGTGAATCTTTCTACAACCCCATGTTACAAATCAAGCTTATCTTGACTTGGCCTGAACTTCAAAAACCTTAAAATCAGGCTTATATACATCTAGAAAACTATTAAAACATCCTAATTTTTCCAGTTTTTTATTGCAGTTCAGGCTGTGCAAGTCCAATGAAGAGCTTGAAATGGTA
Organism: Boleophthalmus pectinirostris; assembly: GCF_026225935.1. NCBI lineage: Eukaryota > Metazoa > Chordata > Actinopteri > Gobiiformes > Gobiidae > Boleophthalmus > Boleophthalmus pectinirostris. The sequence goes on along the minus strand of NW_026571515.1, from coordinate 4,435,651 downwards.
CAAAGGTAAAAACTGAACAGACAGAGGTTGAAAAAAAAGATAAAAGAACAAAACACAAGTCCAAGCTCTGCCAAAACTACCTCAGGAAAAAAGAACAAGTGCCACACATTTATGGAAACTTCTGCGACAGACTTGGGAAGAACTTTCTGAACAATATTTGATTTCTATTCTAAAAAGAACGAGCCACGAGTGTGTTCAGCTGTTATATCTGCCAAAGGTCGACACTTTCATCAAGCAAAAGTTTAGAATAAGTTTTGGTCTATAAATTGATTCTGTGATTTCTTTTTTACGGAAGCCGAGAGGGGTCACAACAAACGCAAACGCTGCAACAAATACAAATGCGACAACACAACAAAAAGCCACAACACACCAAAAAAGCCACAACGGAAATGACTACGGGACTCTGTTTTAATGCAAACGCCGCAACAAATACAAACGCTACAACACAAACGCAAATGCTGCAACACATAAAAAAGCCACAACACATTAAAAAGCCACAACACATTAAAAAGCCACAAGGGAAGTGACTGCGGGACTCTATTTTCCGACGGACCGATCAAGCGGCAAGTGAAGAAGAAGAACTACAACGTGAAACGAATAATGATTGGAAAGTTGGAAACGTAAGTAAAAGTAAAATAATATTGTTTTATCATTATTCGTTTCACGTTGTAGTTCTTCTACTTCACTTGCCGCTTGATCGGTCCGTCGGAAAATAGAGTCCCGCGGTCACTTCCCTTGTGGCTTTTTAATGTGTTGTGGCTTTTTGATGTGTTGTGGCTTTTTAGTGTGTTGTGGCTTTTTAATGTGTTATGGCTTTTTGATGTGTTGTGGCTTTTTGATGTGTTGTGGCTTTTTGATGTGTTGTGGCTTTTTGATGTGTTGTGGCTTTTTGATGTGTTGTTGTGCTTTTTAATGTGTTGTGGCATTTTGATGTGTTGTGGCTTTTTAATGTGTTGTGGCTTTTTAATGTGTTGTGGCTTTTTGATGTGTTGTGGCTTTTTAATGTGTTGTGGCTTTTAATGTGTTGTGGCTTTTTGATGTGTTGTGGCTTTTTAATGTGTTTGTGCTTTTTGTGGTTGTGCTTTTTGATGTGTGCTTTTTGTGTTTGTGGCTTTTTGATGTGTTGTGGCTTTTTAATGTGTTGTGGCTTTTTGATGTGTTGTGGCTTTTTAATGTGTTGTGGCTTTTTAATGTGTTGTGGCTTTTAAATGTGTTGTGGCTTTTTGATGTGTTGTGGCTTTTTGATGTGTTGTGGCTTTTTAATGTGTTGTGGCTTTTTAATGTGTTGTGGCATTTGCATTTGTGTTGTCACATTTGTATTTGTTGCGGCGTTTGCGTTTGTTGTGACGCCTCTCGGCTTCCGTACTTTTCTACTCAAATTGTGAATGTCACTGCAAAGCATCAATTGTTTTAATTCTAGACGATATAATTTTGTGTATCTGCGATCTAACAATTGTGACAATATCCATTTTGCGAACATATCGTCCACTCCTACATCCCACTGTGAAAATTCTTTTACCATGTTTTCATTTTTATCCAAATCAAAGATAATTTTGCTGTTGTGAATTTCATATTTTACTTTTTAACATGAAATTATTCAAAATCGACCAAGTTCTGTCACAGTCTGGTCCCAGTCCTGTTCCCAGACTCAATCCTCAATCTGGTCTCGGTTTCAGTCCCGGTCCTGGTCCCGGACTCAGTCATTGTCTGGTCCTTGTCTAAGTCCTGGTCTCGGTCTCGGTCCCGGTCCCGGTCTCAGTCCTGGTCATGGTCTGGTCCCAGTCTGGTCCTAATCTGGTCCTGATCTCAGTCCCAGTCCTGGACTCAGTCATTGTCTGGTCTTAGTCTAAGTCCTGGTCTCGATCTCAGTCCCGGGATGGTCACAGTCTGGTCCTGGTCTTGGTCCTGGTCTGGTCCCAGTCTCAGCCCTGGTCTGGTCCCAGTCTGGTTCTGGGCTCAGCCCCCGTCTAGTCCCAGTCTCGGTCCCGGTCTGGTCCCAGTCTAATCCCAGTCTGGTCCTAATCTGGTCCCAGTCTCAGTCCCAGTCCTGGTCCCGGACTCAGTTATTGTCTGGTCCTGGTCTAAGTCCTTGTCTCAGTCTCAGTCTCGGTCCCAGTCTCACTCTGGTCCCGGCCTTGGTCCCAGTCTCGATCCTGATCTGGTTCTGGCCTGGTCCTGAACCTGGTTCAGTCCTGGTTCAGTTTAAGTCACATAAACGGCCGTTATACATTTTTTCCATTTTTCATTTAAACACAAAATCAAAAACTGAAAAAAACGAATCGTTATCCATTTTTCCATTTTGGTTTTGGAGTCAAATAAAGAATGAACAGTTGTTTTTTTCATTTTCTTCTTGTTGCTTTTATTTTGAAAAACAAATGAACAAACGACACACAGATTTAACACGCACACGTCGTTACTTTGGTTCAGACGCACAATAAAACGTGTTTTTGTCGCCCCCTGCTGTTCCCTCCGTCCCCCCCTCCCTCCCTCCGCTCTGCTCCGCTCCGGTCCCGCGGCTGCTGATGCGCGCTGTGTGACGGTGTGACGGTGTGACGGAAAGCTGTCGATGGCCGCTGCATCATGAAGGCTCGCGTCCTGCCCGGGATCACCGCGCTGCTGCTGCTGCTGCTTCTCTCCGCGGCGCCGCTCCTTTACGCGCTGGAAGGTAAGCGTTTCTTGTGGTGCTCCGTGGTGCTCCGTGGTGCTCCGTGGTGCTCCGTGGTGCTCCGTGGTGCTCCGTGGTGCTCTCTGGAGTCTGCGGAGAGTCGCGCCAGACACGCTCCATCACTGAAGCAGGTGGCTGGGGGTAGGGGGGGGCATTTTACCGCGAAACGAACCGAAATGGAACAACCGGATCGTGCGCTTTTTTCACGATTTAAAACCATGTGGCACGTTTTTGGACACGATCTCTCCGCGCGTAATGCTGCCTTTCCCCCGTTCGAGCGTGAATCTATATAGACTCACTTTCAGTTTGGCTCGTGTGCGCGTTCGTGTGCGTGCTTGTGCGTGCTTGTACGGTAGGAGGTCGTAGTTTTTTGGGGTTTTTTAGCAGGTGGAGCTGGACAGAAGTGTCCCGGGGAAGGGTGCGTGCTCGCCGGGGTTTTTTTCTTTGTGGCGCGTCTGGGGTCTGGTGTGTTCGGCCACAGACGATGGAGTGGAACGATGGCGTGCACTCGCTCCTGTCGTGTCACAGTAGCCTACTTTTGTCTGGAGATGTGGAGAGAGAGAGAGAGAGAAGCGCGCAGAATTAGTTTTCAGAGCATTCACGGACAGATTAACAAAAGGATTAGATATCGTAGGCCTGGTTTTGTATATGAGAACATGAGCCATAATCCCACACATCTTTGCAGCCTGCTATGAACGTTTTGGGATAAAGGGCTCGTTTACGATTCCGTTTTTCGAAACAAATCTTTGTCCTGGCTTTGTTTGTTAAAGCTACACTAAGAAACTTTTCCGGTACCTGCTTTTCTCCTTCGATCTTGACGTTATAATGTAGTTTCTTCATCATAAACAAACCCAGAGTTGTGTTTTTTTGTTTCATTCGCACATGTTTAACGCACAAACCTTGCGTATTTTAGACTAAGTTCTTCTCTCTGTTCTGTTTTGTGATGTTATTATACAGGAAGTGCTCCATTATCTTTGTTGGGAACGTTCGTTTTCTACATGAACTCGTTCAAAGTTCAGTTCGCAGATTTCAAAATGTTCGTTCGTAGTTCGTAATTTTTTAGAGATAATAGTTCGTGCATAGGTCCAAAAAATGAAATGTTGTACAGTTGTAGGGAGTATTATCTGTTACATAAGGGTGAGTTGTTGTACAGTTGTAGGGAGTATTATCTGTTACATAAGGGTGAGTTGTTGTACAGTTGTAGGGAGTATTATCTGTTACGTAAAGGTAAGTTGCTGTACAGTTGTAGGGAGTATTATCTGTTACATAAGGGTGAGTTGTTTTACAGTTGTAGGGAGTATTATCTGTTACATAAGGGTGAGTTGTTGTACAGTTGTAGGGAGTATTATCTTTTGCATAAAGGTGAGTTGTTGTACAGTTGTAGGGAGTATTATCTGTTACATAAGGGCAAGTTGTAGTACAGTTGTAGGGAGTATTATCTTTTGCATAAAGGTGAGTTGTTGTACAGTTGTAGGGAGTATTATCTGTTGCATAAAAGCGAGTTGCAGTACAGTTGTAGGGAGTATTATCTTTTGCATAAAGGTGAGTTGTTGTACAGTTGTAGGGAGTATTATCTGTTACATAAGGGTGAGTTGTTGTACAGTTGTAGGGAGTATTATCTGTTACATGAGGGTAAGTTGTACAGTTGTAGGGAGTATTATCTGTTACATAAGGGTGAGTTCTTGTGCAGTTGTAGGGAGTATTATCTTTTGCATAAAGGTGTTATCTGTTATTATCTGTTACAAATTTAATCATGTTCTGGCTACAGGAAAATTGTGAATTTTTTTCTGGCATTTTTTTCGACATTAAAAGGCCCAGACAAGCAGGTTATTGGCAGTTAGGCAGTTACAGGTCAGATCTGTGGAGAGTAGGGACAAGATCTCGCGACACGTCAAGTCTGGCGAGCTGCAGACATGAGATATTTTCCCACATTTAGTTTGGTGTGTTACACGTCTCGAGAAACTGTAGTTCGAAAAATCTGTCCAACATCACTGCAAAAATGAAAAATGAAGGAATTTAGAAATAGTGAGACCAAAGTAATCCATGTATCATTCGTTCATTCGTTTTTCAACATAAAACCAAAACTAAGAAATAAAAAAAACAGCTATTTTCTTCATTATTTGTCTCCAAATCCAAAATGGAAAAACAGATAATGATTAGTTTTTTTAAATTTTCGAATTTGTGTTTAAAAGAATAATGAAAAAAACTTATAACGGCCGTTTACGTGACTTAAATTGCGATGCCGGACTTTTGCGCCACATACAGACTGAACCAGGATTGAATCAGGACTAAAACAGGACTAAACCAGGACTAAACCGTTTTTAGTCCTGGTCTGGTCCCAGTCTTGGTCCTAGTCTTAGTCTCGCTCTTGATCCTGGTCTCTACCAAGATCTGGTCCTGGTCTGGTCCCGGCCTCAGTCCTGAACTCAGTCCCGGTCCCAGTCCTGGTCTTGGTCCCGGTCTCGGTCTCTTCCATGGTCTGGTCCTGGTCTGGTCCCGGCCTCAGTCCCGGTCTGGTCCCGGAAATGAAATTGAGCGGAGGCACTAGGTGGCACCAGCCTGATGTTCCACAGTGTGACATTAAACATCTCAACAGGTGGTTTTACAGCTCAAAAATACCTAGAAAAAAAAAAGCATTCTGACTGTGAGTGGGGTCGCCTCTCCACAGATCTGACCTGGTTTAGTCTCCATGAAAATAGAAAGGTTTAATGCCACACTGTGAAACATAACGGACAAAGCAATAACGTCTACATAGAGAAAAGCGTTTGACGGACTCTCCACCGAAAAGTTACACAATGCAGCTTTAAAAGTACATAGAAATCAGCAGTGATCTTGTGTCTGCAGAGCGCCCCCTGCCTGTGGAGGGCAAACACAACAGTGAGCAGATGATCGGAGCGGTGAGGTGATCAGAAGTGAAGCTCGGCCCCGAGGACGAGCTCCAGATTTAGACTCAGCGTGTCTCTGAGTCTCAGGAGGACGCCGACTCGCACAGGACAGAACGCCACGAGATCTGACTTTAATAATACAAAACTCACATAATATCATGGAAACGTGGGCCCTTGTGACTAAGTCAAAGTTACAGGTCAGGTCTATGGAGAGGCGACACCGCTCACAGTCAGAATGTCTGTTTTTCAATGTATTTTTGAGCCATAAAACCACCTGTAATTGAATAAATACCAGGCAGAGCAAGAACAAGCACATGACGGACCCTCCGCCAGAAAAAAGTTACACCAATTAATCTAGCTAGCATTTTTTCATTTATAGGTCTTTGTATTGCTCAAAACATATGAAAAATACATGCATTCTCACTGTGTGTTTGTTGCTTCTAAACAAGGTGTGGGACGAGACTCAAGATTGGCTCCACACGGACAAGACAAGACCAGATTTTGTCCTTAATGTGGTTCAGTTCACAATTTTGGCCTCACCATTCCTGATTTCCTTCATTCAGGCAGATCAGTGACATACCCACAGAAATAAGCAGGTGATGGACCTCCAACCAAAAAGTTAAATGGCATCTGAGGTAAATATTAGTGTTATATTGTGTTAGAACTGAGGTCTAAAAAGGAAAACTCTATCTCGAATTTTATGTCATCAGTACACAATATATCTCCAATAATTTTCATTCAGATGCTTTGTTGGCGCTCGAAATACAAAATGTTCTCTGCAAACTCGGGATGATTTAAGCAGTCAAAGGTTTCCTTTTTGGTCCTTCGTGTGGATCAATCCTGCCCATCGCCTTCACCTTTCACTACTTTTCAATTCCGTTGGGAAGAGAAACAGTTTGAATGGAGGTTTGTAATCACACACATCTGATTCACTTTTGTATTTATGGAGTTCGCAAATTTCCGAAGTCCATTTCTCGAGCTGTTTTCCGCTGTTAGAATCCAACAACCACACAATTGCGATGTCCAAATTCCAAGACTAAAATGTGACAATATCAGAACCAGAAACAAAAGCGATATGGTTCAAAAGACTTGAAAAGATCGACTTTGTCAATAGATGCATCAAGAATCTTGGACTTCCAGTCATTGTGCAATGCATACTGGGAAGGATTTTCCAAAAATCCTTTGTTTTGTTGTCAGCGCCAACAAAGCAAAACCCCGATCCCTCACTCAGCCTTGGTTATGAATTTAAAAAGTCAACGCCAAAGCAAAAGGCACCAGCTGTTTGCCAAGAAACACCTTCCACTGCAAAGAGACCAAGACGTGATGTTGCTGTAAAACCACAAGAACAAAAAAGTGCAGCTCAGTCTGTTTGTCTTCTGCACTTCACCATTAACAAACGGGATTTTGTTTTGTCGTCGCTCCACATACAAAATGTTCTCTGCAAACTCGGGATGATTTAGACAGTCAAATGTTTCCTTTTTGGTTCTTCCTGTGGATCAATCCTGCCCATCGCCTTCACCTTTCACTATTTTTCAATTCCATTAGGAAGAGAAACAGTTGAACAGAGGTTTGCAGTCACACACATCTGATTCACTTTTGCAGTTATGGAGTTCACAAACAAATTTCTCGAGCCGTTTTCCGCTGTTAGAACCTTCAACAACCACACAATTAACGATGTCCGAATCCCAAAACTAAAATATGACAATATCAGAACCAGAAACAAAAACGATATGGTTCAAACGGCTTGAAAAGATCGACTTTGACAATAGACGCATCCCACTGGAAAAACAAACGTGGAGGTTTGATGCTCACTTTTTCGGAGGACCCTTCCCAGTATGAATTGCGCGATGACCCGAAGTCCGAAATTCGAGATGCATGTATTGAATGAAAAACAGTTTATTTAGTTTTTAATTCTTGAAAACAATATATTTAACTTTTACAAACATGACTTTTAAAAATCGATTGAGACACATTTTGAATCACGCAAGAATCGCGCCATGAAATATCACGATGTATCACAGAATCGATATTTTCGTACACCCCTAGAAAGTACAGAAACCCGCTCTCAAACGTAGTGAAGGAAAAGTAAAGGGTATCCACTTTAAAATACGCTTAAGTAAAGTACAGATATGATACTTTTGCTACTTTTACTTCGTGAGCTTCCATCACTGATCTTAAACTTCTAATTAGTGAAGAGAAAACCGGCAGATATGTCTTTAACTCAATACTTCTGTTACATTTTGTGCGTCTCTGTCACCCACTCATCCCCGCCCCCACCCATCTCCATCCCCGTCCCACACTGTCAACACAAACACGTGAGCGCGGCCTATAATAAGATCACATTCAGACACATCCAGGCACGTGACACGCAAAAAATAAAGACGGCGGAAAAGCAAATGTGGAGAAAAACAATGTGCTGTTAACATAATGTGACAGGTTTTCATGTGGCTCCAAATCTGACCTGGTTTTGTGATGGAGAAAAAGAAAACTGCTGATGCGTTCAAAGGGCCTCGGTCGCTGACTTTTGTACGACTATAAGAAGGAATTTAACAGAATATTTACTTTTGCAGTGTCGTAGTTTGATGTAGAGATGCACCGATGCCGATCACAACAAAAAGTGGAGAGTTAAAATTGACTCTCACAGAATCAATTTTAACATTTTCTCAGGGTTTATATCTGTTCCAATCTGTTCTAGAGTTAATTTAATGTTTTTGGAAATGTTCATTATGTCACACTGGACCAAAGTTCCTGTTTAACCCTGAAATCAAGAGTAATATTAACGTTTTGAGAGTAAACAGATAACACTTTGTAGAGTTATCCTGATTTAGCTAAACAACACACAGGAGTTTTATTTTTACATTTTATTTGAGATGAAATTATGAACAAAACTGGTTTAAAATGGTCTTCTGGAGGAGTCAAATTAACTCTTAAGGGAAGTTGAATTAACTTAAATCATATCAGCACTCCAACCCCATTTAACTTTGAAATTGTTAAAATAACACTTTTTGTGTTAAAAAACATTCTGCAATACCTCCATGCCCTGTTTCCTTGTCCTAGCTCCTGTGTCCTAGCTCTTGTGTCCTAGCTCCTGTGCCCTACCTCCTATGTCCTAGCTCCTGTGTTCTAGCCCCTGTGTCCTACCTCCTGTGATCTAGCTCCTATGTCCTAGTGCCTGTGCTCTATCTCCTATGTCCTAGCTCCCATGTTCCAGCTCCTGTGTCCTAGCTCCTATGTCCTAGTGCCTGTGCTCTATCTCCTATGTCCTAGCTCCTATGTTCCAGCTCCTGTGTCCTAGCTCCTATGTCCTAGTGCCTGTGCTCTATCTTCTATGTCCTAGCTCCTATGTTCCAGCTCCTATGTCCTAGCTCCTATGTCCTAGTGCCTGTGCTCTATCTCCTATGTCCTAGCTCCTATGTTCCAGCTCCTGTGATCTAGCTCCTATGTCCTAGTGCCTGTGCTCTATCTCCTATGTCCTAGCTCCTATGTCCTAGTGCCTGTGTCCTAGCTCTTGTGCTCTAGCTCCTATGTCTTAGCTCCTATGTCCCAGCTCCTACATCCTAGCTCCTGTGCTCTAGCTCCTTTGTTGTTGTTTGTCCCATGTCCTGTCTCCTTGTCCTAGCTCCTGTGCCCTAGCGCCTGTGTCCTAGCTCTTGTATCCTAGCTCCAATGTCCTAACTCCTGTGTCCTAGCACCTGTGTGCTCTAGCTCCTGTGTCCTATGTCCTAGCTCCTGTGTCCTACCTCTCATGTCCTGTCTCCTTGTCCTAGCTCCTATGTCCTAGCTTCTGTGTCCCCAGCTCCTGTGTCCTAGCTCCTTTGCTCTAGCTCCTATATCCTAGCTCCTGTGTCCTAGCTTCTATGTCCTAACTCCTATGTCCTAGCTCCTATGTTCTAGCTCCTGTGTCCTACCTCCCATGTCCTGTCTCCTTGTCCTAGCTCCTATGTCCTAGCTTCTGTGTCCCCAGCTCCTGTGTCCTAGCTCCTGTGTCCTAGCTCCTGTGCTCTAGCTCCTATATCCTAGCTCCTGTGCTCTAGCTCCTATATCCTAGCTCCTGTGTCCTAGCTTCTGTGTCCCAGCTCCTATGTCCTAGCTTCTATGTCCTGTCTCCTTGTCCTAGCTCCTATATCCTAGCTCCTGTGTCCTAGATCCTGTGTCCTAGACAAGCAGGCAGAAAATATCAAGAGAGTTTAGAAGCTTCTCGCTGAGGTTTCTGATGAGTCCCAGGCGTCTCAGAGGTTAATAGGCCTTTGTAAAGTCTAATCATAAGTGTTTTCTTTTTAGCTGATGCGTTAGTCTGGGAATATTCCGGAGCTCCTGCAGTTTGTTTCATAAAACAGAGCGTCATTCATCGTCCAAGGCCAGAACAGAACATTTAGCACATTAAGTGAAGCGAGCGTTTAGTATGAAATGAGATTATTGTTCACATGACTGTTCAAATCAGACAGAGACGTTTTAGGTTTAAACCAGCTGGATTTCAGCGCTGAACCTGGCAACACAAATGAGAGAGTCACATGAGGCTCATTCTGTTTTCTGATTGGATAATTGTCTTGAACCAAAACATCAAATTATAACACAAAAAAAAAAAAAAAACTTTTCTGTCATGTCCAATGATTTTGTAATTAAAATAATATTAAATATCTTATATGTGATATCAAGACTGTATTTGATTTGTTTTTCATGTTTATGAAAATATTTTGGGGAAATTAAAACACATCTGATACATGCATCCTGAATTTCAGACTTCCGGTCATTGCGCAGTGCATACTGGGAAGGGCCCTCCGAAAAAGTGAATATCAAACCTCCATGTTTGTTTTCCCAGTGGGATGCGTCTATTGTCAAAAGTCGATCTTTTCAAGTCTTTTGAACCATATCACTTTTGTTTCTGGTTCTGATATTGTCATATTTTAGTTTTGGGATTCGGACATTGTAATTGTGTGGTTGTTGGATCCTAACAGCGGGAAACGGCTTGAGAAATGGGCTTCGAATGTTTGTGAACTCCGTACATGCAAAACTGAATCAGATGTGTGTGAGTGCAAACCTCCGTTCAAACTGTTTCTCTTCCCAACGGAACTGAAAAATAGGGAAAGGTGAAGGCGATGGGCAGGATTGATCCACAGGAAGAACCAAAAAGGAAACATTAGTCTGCCTAAGAAATCATCTCGAGTTTGCAGAGAACATTTTGTATGTGGAGCGACAACAAAGCAAAATCCCGATCCTTCGCTCAACCTCGGTTACGAATTTAAAAAGTCAATGCCAAAGTGAAAGGCACCAACTGTTCACCAAGAAACACCTTCCACTGCAAAGAGACCAAGACGTGATGTTGCTGTAAAACCACAAGAACAAGAAAGTGCAGCTCAGTCTGTTTGTCTTCTGCACCTCTCGATTAACAAATGAAATTTTACTTTGTCGTCACTCCACATACAAAATGTTCGCTGCAGACTCGGGATGATTTAGGCAGCCAGAGGTTTTCTTTTTCGTCCTTCCTGTGGAACAATCCTGCTCATCGCCTTTGCCTTTCACTGTTTTTCAGTTCCGCTGGGAAAGGAAACAGTTTGCAGTCACACAGATCTGATTCCCTTTTGCAGTTATGGAGTTCGCAAACTTCCGAAGCTCGTTTTCCGCTGTTAGGATCCAACAACCACACAATTACGATGTCCGAATCCCAAAACTAAAATATGACAATATCAGAACCAGAAACAAAAGTGATATGGTTCAAAAGACTTGAAAATAGACGCATCCCACTGGGAAAACAAATTGATAAAAAAAAATTTCAGAGGATCCTTCCCATTATGCATTGCGCAATGACTGGAAGTCCAAAATTCAGGTTGCATGTATTGAATAAAAACAAAATAGATGAATCAATGTCATATTGTGGAACATTCAAGTCACAAGAAACACATTTTTGAGGACAGAGTTTATATTTTTCATGTTAAACCGCATTGATAAAAACGTTTATTGTTGTGAAATTAACACTGAAAGACATTTATTTATCTTATTTGAAGGTCAGATGTCGCCACCCAGAGCGAAACGTGGCTTCTGTGTCTTGGTGGATTTAGACGAGCGTATAGAGATTACATATATGTGTGTATGTATATGTGTGTGTGTGTATGTATGTGTGTGTGTGTGTGTGTGTGTGTGCGTTAGGCAGAGAGAAAGCGAGAGAGAGGAGGGGCTGGAGGGGTTGGGGGGGTTATCCTATGTGGCCTAGTTTCATTCAAACAGCAGAGAAAAGCAAAGCACAGATGGACCCGGGCATTAAACTACAGACCTCTGACACGCTCCGGATATGACAACTCCACAACCGAGCTCCCGAACACAACATCACAACCGAGCTCCAGAACACAACACCAAAATGATCTCCCAAACACAATACGGGAACACAGAAAAAATGAGTTGTTTTTGTGTGAAAGTGTGTGGTGTAGTGGTGGTTTAGGGCAGCAGAAGAAAGTAATAATTCAATAAGTCATTTTTTTACACCAGGACTACACCAGAACTAAAGCAGGACTGAACCAGGACTGAACCAGGATTAAACCAGGTCTAAACCAGGACTTAACCAGGTTTAAATCAGGCCTAAACTAGGGCTAAACCAGTACTACACCAGGAATAAACCAGAACTAAAGCGGGACTGAACCAGGACTGAACCAGGATTAAACCAGGTTAAACCAGGTCTAAACCAGGACTTAACCAGGTTTAAATCAGGTCTAAACCAGGGCTAAACCAGTACTACACCAGGAATAAACCAGGACTGAACAAAGTCTAAACCAGGACTGAACCAGAACCTGATAATAATTCAATAAGTAAATTTTTCTTATGTATTTTTCTATTTTATTTTGATTTGTACATTTACAAAAGCAGCAGCGCAGTGTGTCGGCCACGTCTCTGATCTGAACAGTCACTGCCTGAACTCCAGCCCCTGCAGCTGGTCCTGGGTCAGAGCTAGTGCAGCCTCTGCAGCTCAGAGAGGGAATTCTGGAGGTTCTGAGCTTTCAAGTATGTCCTATGTCCTAGTCTTAGTGCCTATGCCCTAGCTCCTGTGTCCTAGCTCCTGTGCTCTAGCTCATGTGTCCTAGAGCCTGTGTCCTAGCTCCTACGTCCTAGCTCCTATGTCCTAGCTCCTGTGTCCTAGCGCCTGTGTTTTAGCGCCTGTGCTCTAGCTCCCTAGCTCCTATGTCCTAACTCCTATGTCCCAGCTCCTATGTCCTAGCTCCTATGTCCTAGCTCCTATGTCCCATCACCTATGTCCTACCTGCTGTATCCTAGCTCCTATGTCCTAGCTCCTGTGTCCTAGCGCCTGTGTTTTAGCGCCTGTGCTCTAGCTCCCATATCCTAGCTCCTATGTTCTAGCTCCTATGTCCCAGCTCCTATATCCTAGCTCCTATATCCCATCACCTATGTCCTACCTGCTGTATCCTAGCTCCTGTGTCCTACCTCCCATGTCGTGTCTCCTTATCCTAGCTCCTATGTCCTAGCTCCTGTGTCTTAGCCCTTGTGTCCTATCTCCCATGTCCTGTCTCCTTATCCTAGCTGCTATGTCCTGTCTCCTGTGTCCTGGCTTCTATGTCCTAGTTCCTAAGTCCTAGCTCCTATGTCCTACCTCCCGTGTCCTGTTTCCTGTGTCGTAACTCCTACGTCCTAGCTCCTAGCCTGTGTCCTGTCTCCTTGGAGCTCGGCTCACATCAGCAGACTCATGTATTTTGAATGAGGCAGGAGCAGAGCTTTTATAGAGAACATACATCACTGTGCTCACTACACACTCCACCAGAGCTCATGTTAAATACATGTGTGTGTACAAAGCCCATGCGTGTGTGTATAAAGCCCAAAGCCTGTGTGTGATATTATGGGGGGGTCATGTTCACTGTATTATCATCTGTTCAGTCTGTTAGAAAATGTTTAAAGTGCATGAGACACACAGTTAAAGAGGTTTTACACTTCTGTGCGATATTAATGCTTTTTATTGTTTTGAAAATGGTAGATTCACCAAAAATAACACGTTTTCAGTTTAATTTCTGCTAGTTTATGCTCTGAGTCCCCTCTTTTTGCTCCCTGTGCTAAGTCACTCCCCCTTCAGAGCACAATCATAACACAGCACATCAGGTTTGTCAAGCTGTTGTGAAGTTCTTGGCCTGAGACTTAGACGATATTGTTCAGCGAACCATAAAGAGAGTTCAAATCGTGCCCACTCAGTGCAGGTGTATTTTTTATATCTCATACATGTTTCGAAATTATATTTTTATGAATTTGTACACGTTTCAGATTTTTTTTGGTGTGACTTGTTCTTAAAGAATCTAGAACGTGGTGACAAAGACAAAGGTTCCGTCCACACTAGTACTTATTCGAGTCGTCTTCGTTGTGGATGCAGTGTTCGTTCACACTAATTGAAAACGGCTCCAGAGACGGAACGATCTAGTGCCTCCAGCTCCCATGAATTCATCTGAATATAGATCTGATCTGGCGCTGTGTGGACGCCTGAAAACGTTAATACACTGATGTAGTTCTGTGCGCCGCGAAGTAATTCACCACCAAAACGCTAAGAGGCTAGAATATCTGTCCATTCATATAAACGTGTGTCTGTGTGTACGACCTGCAGACGTATAATCTCTGAAAAGTTTCACATGAACCATCTCCAACACGACAGAAACACAGAACAGACTCACCATCAGCAGAACACCCCTCTGTCACAGAAAGAACACTCATATTCCACTGAGTCGTGTCCTTTAGTCCGACAGAAACTGAACCGCCTCAGTGCACAAGGAGGGAGCTGGGTTTTTTTTGAGTGCTTAGTTTATGCAAATTAGTCATGTGATTTTAAGTTTTGTTTCTGTAAAACGTAAACAAATATGCTCAAAGCTGTGTGGATAGAGAAGACTTGCGGACACAGAAACAAGTCTGGACGCAAATCGTTTCCGATACGGTGATACGGTGATACAGGGATTTGTTTCAGTGTAAACGTAGCCAAAAACGAATGTTCAATTTGGAAACTTTGACTTAAGTGTCTGCCAATACCGATATTAACTGATACCTGTGTAAGGACAGAAAATGGTGCTGATTTCCTTGAAAACACAGTAAAGTATTATAAAAGTGATCCAACTGTGTCATGGAGCTGTTTTTTTTTATCCTTCACATCACAACTGAACACAGACTTAGACTTAGACCAGGGGTGGGCAAACGACGGCCCAGGGGCCACATGCAGCCCTCCTATCTTTGTAATCCGGCCCGCCAAACTTGAATAATAATAATAATAATCATCTTCAGTCATTTCAATAAATAGTAAATACCGTGGGATTTGACAGACAGATATTTTGTTGTAATTCTTTGTAATGATTTAACAATAACAATAACATAACATTTCTACATATTATTTTCTATATTATATTATCCCATGTTATTTTTTTTTCTCTTATGCGGATTTGTCCATTTGGTCTATGTGGATTACCAAAAAACTCCACCCATCTGCTCCTGGTGCGACCCTTCTGTCAAATTTTAGAACCTTTTGTGGCCCACGAGTCAGAAAGTTTGCCCACCCTTGACTTAGGCTACGTTCAGACTGCAGGGCTTAATGCTCAATTCAGATTTTTTTGTGAAATCCGATGTTTTTGCGAGGTCGTTCACATTTCCAATTAAATGTGACTTGTATGTGACTCCAGTGTGAACATTAAACGGCCCAAAAGTGTCCCGCATGTGCACTGGAGACACGATGACGTCAACCGCAGCGAGCGTCTCTGTGTTTACAGAAGTTGTCCAAACATGGACGCAGCATCGAGCACCTGGAGATTTTAAAGTTCCTCTCGTACCGGAGCCAGAACATGAACAACTTACTTGTTTTAAGGAGGAGATTGAGAAGGAGAAGGACGAGGTTTTTGGTCGTGGCGTTTTGTGGGACAGTCTGTTGAAAGGAACGTGTGGATGTGGAGACGGAGCCAAGACTGGTGGGATAGTGATAGTGATAGTGCTTCGCTTTAGTGACACGGAACGTGTAGGAGGATGAACGCGCCTTGGCTGTTCAGCCTGAAGTCGCATGTCAAAAGATCAGATATGAATTGGTTTTAGGAGCACATATCCAAGTGTCCTGGGTCACATTTGAAAAAATCTGATCTGTGTGGTTCAGACTGTCATTAAAAGATCAGATACAGGTCACATAGGGGCCAAAAAATCAGATTTGGATCACTTCAGGCTGCAGTCTGAACGTAGCCTTAGACAAACTTTATTTCCACAAAGTGAAACCGGCTGATGAATCGAGCTAGGAGAGGATATGATTGATTTTACTAAATGTTCAGAGGTGGAGAAAACGGGATTGGGCAACTTTTTTGATGTGAAGGTAGAAGTTGAGGTGAAAATTGAGTCAAAATTGACACCGAGGTTAGTGCTGGAATGTATCCTTGCTGCAATGAGCCACTTACTTCCATTTTAAAGAATAAATCATATAAATATATTTAGGCTCGAGTAATAATCCCGTGTAAATTGGAGGTGTATAATATTCAAAGTGTCTTGTAACGTGTCGTGTTCTTGTGTCTCCGCAGAGGTGCTGATGGACTCGACCACGGCGACGGCAGAGCTGGGCTGGACCATCCACCCGGCTCAGGGGGTGAGTCACAGGGACACCACAGAACACAGCGTCCCACGGAGAGGCTCTGGCTCTGGGCTAGTGCCCCCGCTGAACCCACCCCCCGCCCACTGGAGCTCACAGAGGCTCAGACAAACCACTGACTCATAACTGAAATCTATGGAACGGAAAAGAACAATACAACAACAGAACAACAACACAGCAACATCAGTCAGTTCAGTCAGTTTAATGTATGTGTGTTTTTCCACAATCAGATTAAGTTTATTTATTTATAGATTCATTTATTTTAATTAATTTTTTGTGCCAGCTTATATTACACGGTATCAGTAGCAAATGATCTTGACTTCAAAACTTATTTTCTATTCATCACATGCTACAAGATGCAATTCTGAGTAAAAAAAAAAAAAGACACCCATGTTTTTTCTGCGTTTATGAAAAAATAAGTCATTACCGACTGTTAGAACTGGGGGTGTGCAAAAATATTGATATATCATGCCGTTTAAAGTGATGATACAGTATCGATATCATGGGCTGCTGTATTCGATATATATCGCCGAGAGTATTTTTTGATATATTTTACTAAATGATTTGGTTACAGCGCTGCAGTTTTGTTCTTTGTTCAGAGGAAGGAAACTCGTTTTTGTGACACATTTGACATTTTCACTGTTTTGATGATTAAAATGTTTGTGTTTCATATGAACTTTGCACAAGACGTGGTTTAACAAAAACTTTTAGTATCACAGCCATGATTTAGTATTTATTTATTTTTTTGTCTGTGGAGGTGTCATGTAATTCTTTGTGTTGTGTCCCAGCACGACTTCAGTAAACTACAAAGCCGCACCACCCGCAGAACACACAAACACACACGGAGCAGACAGCGACCGCACAGCGAAACACACCCACAGACACACTCATCACTCCACGCCGACGAGGAACGGAACGGAGGAACGAACCGAAAAAGCGAGCGCGATGTGCCGCTTCTAGACACGACTGAACAACTGAGTCACTGCGAACACGCCGACAATCCACCGATCCCAGACACACCCTCCCTACACGCCACAACTGAACAAAGCCCAGAGTCACCGTGAACGAACAAACAAACAAAACCACTCACCCATCACACTGTTGGGTTTCCTTTAAAGTCCCACGCGGTTTATTTGTGAAAAAAGTTTGAAAATAGACCATTTAATGACAGTGCGACTTATAATCCAGAGCGACTAATAGTATTTTTAGCAATTGTAAAATGTGCTGCTAATCTCCCATACAGAACAGTTTTAGTTCAGGTGCTAAACGTTATTGGCTTTGGTCTGGGGAGGGGGCGGAGCTTCTACTGACCCCTTTATGTGGTCAGGGAATCACCACAGTCCTGGATGTAGTGAACGTACTGAAGGATTGTGGGTTTTACAGAGTCGAGAGGACAGATAAGGTGCTGTGTTACGGAGCCATGTGCCTGACTCCAAACTGCTTTTTAAGAGAACGGTGAAATATTCATACGCGCAGAGGCGTGTGGAGCTGTCATGTCAGCTGCATAAAACACTCCGCTTTAATGCGCCCACGTTTACGACAATGGTGACACACTCGACTGTCACGAGAACCTCTGACTTTTACATCAAACTACACCCGTCACGGCCACTGTCCCTCAGAGCGACTTTTGGCATAAAGTCACGCTGGGTCAGCACGTATTCATCCACGACTCACACTGAGAACAGAAACCAAACCATTATTATTATTTTGTAAATAAACGCCTGCAAAATGGTTAAAACTTTAGCATTTACCGTCCTCCCCTTTATTTGTTTTGGTCTTTCAAGCCAAGGCCGTGACAATAAGAGTTACGTTTTAAAGGACAGTGGTGGAACGTAACAAAGTAAAAGTAGTAAAGTATTGTACTAAAGTAAAAATGTCATGTATCTGTACTTTACTCGTGTACATTTTCAAGAAGATACTTTTTACTTTTGCTTCACTGAATTTGAGAGCAGGTATCTGCACTTTCTACTCTGCTGCATTTTTAAACAGACTGAAAAGTAAAAGTTTTTTTATTCTAGTTTGAAAAGCCTGAGGGGTTATTTTTAACACATTCATAGTTTGAGCAAACAAAAATATACAAAAAATAACAAGAGCTGGAAAAAAAAAGATCGATTCAGTTGTTTCTGCTAAACAAAATTCGGCACAAATCTGTATCAAAAGCACTACATTTAAAGTTTGACTCAGACCTCAAACTCTGTGCGAAATATTTTTACTTTTTTCTCTTTAAAGGGACAGTCTGGAATTTTGGACATAGGGCCTCATTTCCTCATGATCCAGGGTGTTGGAGACGTGTGGAGACACTTTTTAAAATCTCAAACACAACGGGTTCCAGGCACTCCCAGCAAGTTGAAAAAGTTAAAAAAGTTAAAAATCCCTGATGAAGCCCTGATGAAGACCAGTTAAGTTCGAAACATGTTGCTTTGGCCATTCAAATAAAGGCCTTTTAACTATATTTTTCCTCGTGCGATTTTTTTTACTTTTTCAACTTGTTTGGAGTGCCTGGAATCCCTTGTGTTTGAGTTTTTATCCTTTTTCCAAGAGCACCCTCTACCTGCTCCTACTGATTGGAACATCTGCAGCAAACAACCACATTTTTGTTCCTCTTACACTTTTTAAAATATTCCCTCCAGTCCTTGTATTTGCAGAGGTCACTGGTGTTAGACTAGTGCATGTTAATGGCCATAGTTCTCCTGCCGCTAAAAACAGTCTTACCCACTCCACAAAACACCCCAAAAAAATCTATTATTACACCAGACTGTCCATGTGAACATCTGTGTCGATAGAATAATGTTTGAAATAAAACTAACCTTGCATCGCATGAACCGTCACATAATGAGGGACTATTTTCTCATATATCAGTCCGCCGCTCGAGTTTTCTATCAGAAAGTACAACTCGCTGCTGCTGTTCAAACATAAATCCTTCAAATGCAAAGTTATTTTTACTTCTAAATTTATTCTATTAACACAGACATTCACATGGACAATCTGGTGTAATAATAGATTTTCTTTGGGTGTTTTGTGGAGTGGGTGAGACTGTTTTTAGTGGCACCAGTGACCTCTGCAAATACAAGGACTGGATGGAATATTTTTTTAAAAGTGTCTCCGCACGTCTCCAACACTCTGGCTCACGAGGAAATGAAGTCCTATGTCCAAAATTCCAAACTGTCCCTTTAAGTAAATTTTTAACGGATACTTTAATACTTTTACTTAAGCAGATTTTTCTTACAATACTTTTACTTGCTTGAAATTCAGTTTACTTTTACTTAAGTAACAAAATTGAGTACTTCATCCACCGCTGCCTGTATTATGTTAAACTGACTCTTGTGAGCTTTAAGTCATGTTCTAATATTGGTACCTCATGAAAAACAAACCTCATGTAACAGATAATACTCCCTACAACTGTACAACAACTCACCCTTATGTAACAGATAATACTCCCTACAACTGTACAACTCACCCTCATCTAAGAGATAATACTCCCTACAACTGTACAACAACTCGCCCTTATGTAACAGATAATACTCCCTACAACTGTACAACAACTCACCCTTATGTAACAGATAATACTCCCTACAACTGTACAACAACTCACTCACCCATGTAACGGATAATACTCCCTACAACTGTACAAACAACTCACCCTTATGTAACACTGATAATACTCCCTACAACTGTACAACAACTCACCCTTATGTAACAGATAATACTCCCTACAACTGTACAACAACTCACCCTCATGTAACGGATAATACTCCCTACAACTGTACAACAACTCACCCTCAATGTAACGGATAATACTCCCTACAACTGTACAACAACTCACCCTTATGTAACGGATAATACTCCCTACAAACTGTACAACAACTCACCCTTATGTAACTACTAACGGATAATACTCCCTACAACTGTACAACAACTCACCCTTATGTAACAGATAATACTCCCCCTACAACAACTCACTGTACAACTGTACAACAACTCACCCTTATGTAACACGGATAATACTCCCTACAACTGTACAACAACTCACCCTTATGTAACAGATAATACTCCCTACAACTGTACAACAACTCACCCTTATGTAACAGATAATACTCCCTACAACTGTACAACAACTCACCCTTATGTAACAGATAATACTCCCTACAACTGTCCTCGTCTTGTGTTTCCAGTGGGAGGAGGTGAGCGGCTACGACGAGAACATGAACACCATCCGCACGTACCAGGTTTGCAACGTGTTTCAGAGCAGCCAGAACAACTGGATTCGCACCAAGTTCATCCGTCGCCGCGGGGCCCAGAGGATCCACGTCCAGGTCAAGTTCTCGGTGAGGGACTGCAGCTCCATCCCCAACGTGCCCGGCTCCTGCAAAGAGACCTTCAACCTGTACTACTACGAGGCCGACGCCGACACGGCCACGGCCTCCTCCCCCGCCTGGATGGACAACCCCTGGGTCAAGGTGGACACCATCGCGGCAGACGAGAGCTTCTCACAGGTACGGAGCAGTGTGTGTGTGTGGGGGTTTGGGTTAGGGCCGGTGTGAGAAGAAACTGGGGTTTAAAAGAAGGGCAGCGTTCTTACTTGGGATGCTCTGATCCAGCCTTTTCTACGGAAAGCCGAGAGGGGTCACAACAAACGCAAACGCCGCAACATAGGGGTGGGCGATATATCGATATTTTAAATATATCGAGATAGTTTTTAAACTCGATATGAATTCTGACATATCGTATATATCGATATAATGCTTATATTAAATTCTAATTTCGCCGCTTCACTTGTTTATCTTCTCTCTCGTCGCCTCCGCGCGCCCCCGCCTCCCTGATTTTGTTCGCTCGTGTCTCCTTCACTCCTCACTGTCGCCGTGAACGCCGAAAGTTGGTGCCAGTGAAAAACTTCAAGCACCACGAACCTTTTCCACCATTTACAGACAAGAACATCAGCAGCACATCCTCATATTCCACCGAGTCGCGTCCTTTAGTCCGAAAGAAGCTAAACGAGCTGAGCTGCAGGAGAAGTGCTGTTTATGCAAATGAGCCATGCGCTTAAGTTTCGTTTCTGTAAAATGTAAACACACGTGCGCAAAACTGCATTAAACACATTATTATCGCAAACGGGCTGATGTGGCTCTAGAGTCGTTATGCTTTATATATTGTAAAGTTTAGCAATGTAAAGTTTATTTATGCAGAAGATTTTAATGAATAATCTGCTGCAGTGTCACTTGTACAACAGTGTTTGGAAACGTTGGGTTTGATCTGCAGTGGATTGTGGGATTAAACCTCAGAGCTCCTCACTGCTGGATAATAACATGGATCTATTGAAATAAGGAACATCCTGAGCTTCTTCTGCTAAATGAGCTCATGGTTCTGGTTTGGATAACAGAGTTAATGCAAAGATGAACTTGTGTTGAGTTGTTTTATTTATGAATGAAAAGAAGAAAATATGTATTATTTCTTTTATTTTACAGTTAAATTATTATTTATGTAATTAGGGATTTTTGTAATCTTAAATGTTCTTAAATGTTAAGCTGTCGACCTCTTACACTTCAATTTAAAAAAAAGGACCTTGTGGAATTTGGCAGATTTGTTTTTGCAGTTTACAGTTTTAGGGGGTTATTTTTTCTTGAACATATATCGAGATATATATCGTATATCGAGATATAGCAAAATATATCGAGATATATTTTTTGATCCATATCGCCCAGCCCTACCGCAACAAATACAAATGTGACAACACAACAAAAAGCCACAACACACCAAAAAAAGCCACAACACACCAAAAAAGCCATAATAGAAATGACCGTGGGACTCTATTTTAATGCAAACGCCGCAACAAATACAAACGCCACAACACAAACGCAAATGCTTGCAACATATTAAAAAGTCACAACACATTAAAAAGCCACAACACATTAAAAAGCCACAACGGAAGTGACCGCGGTACGTGAAACGAATAATGATAAAACAATAAATTACTTTTACTTACGTTTCCAACTTCTCCGTTCCTGTACTTTTCACGTTATAGTTCTTCTTCACTTGCCGCTTGATCGGTCTGTCGGAAAATAGAGTCCCGTGGTCACTTCCGTTGTGGCTTTTTAATGTGTTGTGGCTTTTTAATGTGTTGTGACATTTGCGTTTGTGTTGTGGTGTTTGTATTTTTTGAGGCATTTGCATTAAAATAGCGTCCTGCGGTCATTTCCGTTGTGATTTTTTTTGGTTTGTTGTGGCTTTTTTTTGTGTGTTGTGGCTTTTTTTGGTTTGTTGTGGCTTTTTGTTGTGTTGTCGCATTTGTATTTGTTGCGGCGTTTGCATTTGTTGTGAGCCCTCTCGGCTTCCGTACTTTTCAGTTCCAGCAGAGACTGAAAACAGCGTTAATTTACTTTAAACTAAAATAAAATAATCTGATCTGATCTAAATGTGTTTTCTCTCAAGTATCTACAGAACAACTTTGTGTATGTAACGGATCGAACATTCTGCTGCACTGATTTCATGTCCAACCAGGATACTGGCTGAATCGATATTTGGTAGAAATGCACCGAAATGAAAATTTGTGGCTGAAACTGAAACCAAATAAAAATGAAATGCTTGGCCGAATATCGAAACCAAATATCAAACGTGGTTCGTTATTCTTTAATATTGCATAAATAGCCTAGAATAAATGTTTAGACAAGAAAATGTTTATTAATATTCTTTAAATATTCCAGTAGCCTTTCCAGTAAGTTTACCAGTAAGTTTTTCATTCATATTAGACTGGGCCAGGAGAGTCAAATTCAAATTCACAGAGGCCATAATTAAAAACTGGGACAAAGTCATGGGCCAAACTAAATATTTATTGAAAATATCATGTTTTCTTTTCTTTCGAGATATGTAATGTTAAGCCTTTTCTTATTAAAATAAATGTTTTAATAATAGTTTTGCTTAAACACTGAATCCAGAACAAGCAAAATATAAAATAATTACAAGATTTTAAATAAATAATGTCTCTATAGTCTGTCTGTAGCCGGCGGGCAGCTCTAATACAGATATGATATGATCTTGTGGGCCAAATATAATTATATCTCTGGCCAAATTTGGCCCCCTGGGCCTGAGTCTGACATGTCTGGGCGAGGTCTTCAAACAAAAGAACAATTCCAAAAAAACTTAAGTGCATTAAAGTGGATAAACCCACAACAAATGAATTAATGTCCTTTTGACACAAGTCTGCTGAGCCACAGTAGAAAGGCTCATAATGTAAACAGAGGCTCCAGTAAATCTCAGTAAGTGTGTGTTTTTAACCTCATCGCGTCGCTGCACATTGTTTAATTGCATCATTGCCTCATACGTCACTATTCTGTTTGACTTTTAACTCACTCCACCGAAAGTACAATATCTATAATCGATCTATAATATTTGGAAGCTGATTTCCGATACAGCTAATTTTTCAGTATCAGCACAGATATTTCATACCAGTATTGGTATCGGTGCATCGTTAGTTCTTACTGCTATAAAAAAGGGGAATACAAATGCAACCAGTGACAGAACACACACAGTTTATTTTCTGTATATGCACAGGCCATGGCTCATGTGGGTTGTACTGTCATAATTCAATGTGAGAGAAATTCATTCTCTGTATTTGACCTTTAGTTTAACGTGTCACTTCCTCCAGTAAGTCTGGTTCAGGACCTCAGCTGCAGGAGTGTGTCTGTTGTGATTGTTTTGTGTTGATTGGGAAATGGAGGAAACCCACCCAGACACAGGGAGAACATGCACACTCCACATAGAAAGTCTGCACTAGCACTGAATTATGAAGGGCTGCAGGTGCTGGGGTTTAGATCCTTTTAACCCACTGTCTTACGTAGGAATTGTAAATGGAGTAGCTGTTTTGAGTAAATGAATGTACCAAATTGTAATTGTAAATACTAAGAAATACAATACTGTTCCACTGCTCTTGTCCTGACCCTGATGTCCTGCCAGGTGGACTTGGGCGGCCGCATCATGAAGATCAACAGTGAGGTGCGCAGCTTCGGCCCGGTGTCTCGGAACGGCTTCTACTTGGCCTTTCAGGACTATGGCGCCTGCATGTCCATCATCGCTGTGAGAGTCTTCTACCGAAAGTGTCCCCGCGTCGTCCTCAACGGGGCCGTGTTCTCCGAGACCCTGTCGGGGGCCGAGAGCGCCTCCCTGGTGGCGGCTCGCGGCGTGTGCGTCCCTAACGGAGAGGAGGTGGACGTGCCCATCAAACTGTACTGTAACGGGGACGGGGAGTGGATGGTGCCCATCGGGAGGTGCATGTGTAAAGCCGGGCACGAGGCCTCGGACAACGGGACGGAGTGCACAGGTACGTGAGGCTGGTGTAGTCTGAGAACTTTTATAGAGATGTTGTATATTGGTAAATGTTTCCAGAAAATACTTAAATAATGTTGTCCCCTGATTGGAAACATGTCTGGAGTTGTATTTAGCTTAATTCACGCTTTTCACATTTATTTTTTAGTATTTCATTAATCCTGTTCATGACTCTCAGCCTCAGAAATCATTTCATTTTCTGAACTGTTTTGTTACAGGTAGAAGTTTTGTTTTTAAGTGCATAGATCATCGCCAGACTCATTCTGAACTTTTTTGCAGTTCAGTTTTTGTAGTTCACTAAAGCTGCATACTTATATTTGTATATAATTTGTATACATGCGTCAAATATGCAAACGAATGTGAACGAGCTAGAAAATATGTGAATGAACGAGAAAAAACAAATGAACAAATGATACGCGGATTTGACTCATATCCGTATTTCATTTGTTCATTAGTTTTTCAAGATAAAACCAAAAATAAGAAAACGAAAAAACAACAATTTTCTTCATTATTTGTCTCCAAAACCAAAATGAAAAAGCGCGTAATGATTCTGTCTTTTTTTTCAAATTTTGTTGAAATGAATAATGGAAAAAATGTCCGTTTCACGTTTATTGCAAATTGGCTGAATTTAAATCAAATCAAATTAAACTTAGATAGTGCTTTTCATACAAAAATTTAACCAAAAGTGCTTTACAGTGATTAAAAACAATCCCACATTTCCTTCCACCCACCCACCTGCCCAACCCCCACACCTGCCCGACCCCACACAACCAGACAACCCAGACATTGACATGTATGGAGGGCGGGACTGGTCCTGTTTTAGTCCTGGTTCAGTCCTGGTTCTGTTCCATAGTGCTCTGTTTGTTCTTCTGCTTGAGCACCACTGTTGGGCAAGTTACTTTGAAACTGTAATGCGTTATTTATTACCTATTACTGTCATTTCAAAGTAATTCGTTACATTACAATATTACTGCATTTAAAATGTAAAACATTACATTACTATTGCATTACTTTAAGTTACTCTCACCAAAATAACTTTTGCGCTGTATATGGACTGAACCAGGACTAAACCAGAGCTGAACCAGGACTAAACCAGAGCTGAACCAGGACTAAACCAGAAGTGAACTAGGACTAAACTAGAACTGAACTAGGACTAAAACAGGACTCACTGTCGGGACGGGCTCGAAGGTGACGCAGGAGAAAGGAGCGGCTCTGCTCCGCACCTCACGGAGGTAAGAGCGGCTGTCACCCTGCTGCTCGGGCTCGCGGCCCTGATTTCAGCAACTATTTGCAGGGACCCGAGCCGGTGCAAGAGTCTGTTACAGCGCGTAACTTCTACCTTCCTTCAGTGTGTCCAGAAGTCCAACTTTTTGTGTGATTAGCATCTTCCTCTGCCTTTTGGGTGTGAGCGCAGGAGCCTTTGTCGGTGCAGAACGTTTCGTGGACGTTGTGGGTTTTCGTCGGGGAGAAAACTTGCAACCGTACAGCACTTCAGAATCACACTGTTAGAGATTGAACATGTATTTAAATTTGGCAGCTGAACGCATTCTGTACTGTACAGGAGACAGGAGTCCCTTGGCCAGTCAGGACGCAGCGGGAGGAACGCAATACACATTCATACAATGTAAAAAAAACAGGGCATGCAAAATTGCACAAAAAAAATTAAAATAAAAAAAATTAAAAATCTGCGAGACAGCGAAAAGTGAACTGCGATAGAGGGAGGGACAAGTGTAAACCAGGTCTAAACCAAAACTGACCCAGGTCTAAACCAGGTCTAAACAGCGTGGAGTTCTTTGTCAGTCCTTTCGCCCGCGGTTACCTGAAGGTCTATGAGGGCACATCTCCGGCGTTTCACCGCTGCTGATATCGAGGTGATTTTAGCGAATTTGTATGAAGAAAAACCCACCACTTCAACCCAGGTTAAAAAAAACACCGTAACGCGCGTTACTCACATTTGTACCGAGTAAAATATTACTATTTTTTCCCCTGTAATGCCTTACATTACTGCGTTACAGCAAAAAGTAATGCATTACTGTAATTCGTTACTTTTATAACGCGTTACTCCCAACACTGTTGAGCACATGTTACAAAAATCATGGAGGTATTATATATATAATTGGAGAGAGTGGCCAAGTCCTGTCCCGTCAGTACTTTTGTGTCTAACTCACCTCTACCTTGTGTCCTCAGCGTGTCCCTCTGGCTCTTTCAAAGCGGCGCAGGGAGACCACAGCTGTGTGCCCTGTCCCCTCCACAGCCGCACCACCAACCAGGCTGCCACCACCTGCCTGTGCCGCTCCGGGTACTACCGCACAGACGCCGAGGGCCCCGGGACCCGCTGCACCAGTACGAAGGGAACACACATACAACACAGGGGACACATATAAGACTATGTTCACACTGCAGCCTGAAGTGACCCAAATCCGATTTTTTGGCCCCTATGTGACCTGTATCTCATCTTTTAATGACACAGTTCAGATTTTTTCAAATGCGACTTAGGACACTTGGATATGTGCTCCTGAAACTGATACATATCTGATCTTTTGACATGTGACTTCAGTGTGAACGGCCAAAGTGCATTCATCCACCTACACATTATCAACAAGCCAAAAACGTCACTATTCTGCGCTGAAGTAGGCGAAAATTGTTAATAAACTCTGTGTCAGTGAAGTGAAGCACATCACCACTCACCACTCTTGGCTCCGTCTCCACATCCACACATTCCTTTCGACGGACTGAACCACAAAACACCACGGCCAAAAACCTCGTCCTTCTCCTTCTCAATCTCCTCCTTAAAACAAGTAAGTTGTTCATGTTCTGGCTCCGATACAAGAGGAACTTTAAAATCTCCAGGTGCTCAATGTTTGCATCCATGTTTGGACAACTTCCGTAAACACAGAGCACGCTCGCTGCGGTTGACGTCGTCGTGTCTCCAGTGCACATGTGGGACACTTTTGGGCCGTTTAATGTTCACACTGGAGTCACACACAAGTCACATTTAATTGGAAATGTGAACGACCTCGAAAAAACATCGGATTTTCACAAAAAAATCGGAATTGAGCGTTAGGCCCTGCAGTCTGAACGTAGCCTAAGACACACATGGGACACTGCGTAGTATGAATGTGGCGTGAGTGTGTGTGATTGGTGACGAAATGAAAAGTGTGTGTTTTTCCCCTTTCGCAGCCATCCCCACGGCTCCTCAGAACGTCATCTCCATCGTGAACGAGACCTCCCTGCGCCTGGAGTGGAGCCCGCCGGACGACAGCGGGGGCCGTGACGACGTGGTCTATAACATCATCTGTAAGAGCTGCGGCAGCGGGCGCGGCGGGTGCACGCGCTGCGGGGACAACGTGCAGTTTGTGCCCCGGCAGCTGGGCCTGAGCGGGGGGCAGGTGCACATCAGTGAGCTGCTGGCACACACACAGTACACCTTTGAGATCCAGGCGGTCAACGGAGTGTCCGACCAGAGCCCCTACTCGCCGCACTACAGCACCGTCAACATCACCACCAACCAGGCCGGTACGAGCAGCCGCCTACTCTCACTCACCTGTCTGATACTTATTTAGGTTATGTTTACACCGACGCGAATCACCGTATCGGAAATGATTTGGTCCAGACATGCCGTTTCTGTGTCTGCAAGCCTTCCCCATCCACACAGCTTTGAGCAAATTTGTTTACGTTTTACAGAAATTAAACTTAAAACCACATGATTAATTTGCATAAACTAAGCGAGCTGAGGAAGATGGCAAACGTGAAAACTGTTTTTTCATGGACCGTGTACAAGCACATAGTTCTAGCTCCACTGTTTCCCGTTTAATTCGTGTATCATTTGTTCATTTGTTTTTCAATATAAAACCAAAAATTTGAAAATGAAAAATCAGATAATGATTAATTTTTTCAGTTTTCAATTTTGTGACTGAGTACAGGACTTAGACCGGGACCAGACCAGGACCAGACCAGAACTGAGACCAGGACTAAGACCGGGAACAGGACCAGGACTGAGACTAGGACTGAGGCCGGGACCAGACCAGGACCAGACCGTATTTGAGACCATTACTGAAAGGGGTTTAGCCCTGTTTTAGTCCTGGTTCAGTCCTGGTTTAGACCTGGTTCAGTCCTGGTTTAGACCTGGTTCAGTCCTGGTTTAGTCCTGGTTTAGACCTGGTTCAGTCCTGGTTTAGACCTGGTTCAGTCCTGGTTTAGTCCTGGTTTAGTCCTGGTTCAGTCCTGGTTTAGACCTGGTTCAGTCCTGGTTTAGTCCTGGTTTAGTCCTGGTTCAGTCCTGGTTTAGACCTGGTTTAGACCTGGTTTAGACCTGGTTCAGTCCTGGTTCAGTCCTGGTTTAGACCTGGTTCAGTCCTGGTTCAGTCCTGGTTTAGACCTGGTTCAGTCCTGGTTCAGTCCTGGTTTATACCTGGTTCAGTCCTGTTTTAGTCCTGGTTTAGACCTGGTTTAGTCCTGGTTCAGTCCGGCATTGCAGTTTAAGTCACGTAAATGGGAAACGGTCGTTATCCATTTTTTCCTTTATTCATTTAAACACAAAATCAAAAACTGAAGAAATGAATCAGTATCCATTTTTTTCATTTTGGTTTTGGAGACAAATAATGAAGAAAATTGTAGTTTTTTCATTTTCTTTTTTTTTGATTTTCATATTGAAAAAATGAATGAACGAATGATACACAGATTCCTTTTGTCTCTGGTTTTCCACAATAGCGTCACATGACCGATGTCACGAACCCAGCGAAAATAACAAGAAGACTTATTCCTCACCTCTCGTGAAGTGGCAAATATAAAGCGCAAACAACGACATGCGCTTTAAATTTTGCAGCCCTCACTGTAATGTTTGTTTCGCGTGTCCTTTCATTCAGCTCCATCGGCCGTGTCCATCATCCACCAGGTGAACCGCTCGCCCACCTCCATCACTCTGTCCTGGTCCCAGCCCGACCAGCCCAACGGCGTCATCCTGGACTACGAGCTGCACCACTACGAGAAGGTAACTCTCCACGCTGGTACTTGTAACTTTTCCGATGGAGACTCAACTATCTCCATGGAAAATTCAGGTAAAGCAATAACATCTCCATGGAGACGAGGAGTTGATGCTACTAGGACAATTACTACAAACATTTGATTTTCACAGTCGTAATTAAAGACCCTGTACGTGATTTTTTTCCCCATGTATTTGAGCAAAAGTACAGATATGTTCAGTCAGCAGCTCTTGAGGTCAAAATAAGTCCACTGTGTGCTGTCTGCATCTAATTACACAGCATTTTATAGTCTGATAATCAGGAAGTGCATATTAGCATACTAGTTGTTGCTTTACCCCAATGGAAAAACTCTCCTCTGGTCGTAGAGAGTTGTGAAAAGTGCTTATAAACTCATCACGGTGAATAATTAGGATGTTCTGAATGCAGACGGTAAGTGAAGAAGAACTTTAGGCCAGTGCAAACTGTTCAAAATGATCTAGTTCTGTTTTTCATGTTTTTGAAACATAAAAATCAGGTACAGCGCCCTCTGGAGGCCCAGTGTCAGATGCCCTGTAGTAGAGGTGTGCAAAAATATTGAAATATCGCTATATTGCATTGTTTAATGTGCTGATACAGTATGGATATCGTGGGCTGCTGTATCGATATATCGCCGAGAGTATTTTTTGGTATATTTTACTAAATTATTTTGTTACAGCTACAGTTTTGTTGTTTGTTCAGAGGAAGGAAACTCGTTTATGCGACACATTTGACATTTTCACTGTTTTGATGATTAAAATGTTTGTGTTTCATCTGAACTTTGCACAAGAAGTGGTTTAACAAAGATTTTTAGTATCACAGCCCACAAGATTTAGCCTTTTTTGAACCTTTTATTGAACCATATCAAATCGATTTGAAGTATATTTTACCAAATCGTATTGAATCGTGAGCTCACTGTATCAAGATATGTATTGTATCGTGGCCTATGTATCGAGGTTTGTATCGTATCGTATCGTGGCCTGTGTATCGAGGTTTGTATCGTATCGTGGCCTGTGTATCGAGGTTTGTATCCTATCGTGGCCTGTGTATCGAGGTTTGTATCGTATCGTGGCCAGTGTATCGAGGTTTGTATCGTATCGTGGCCTGTGTATCGAGGTTTGTATCGTATCGTGGCCTGTGTATCGAGGTTTGTATCGTATCGTGGCCTGTGTATCGAGGTTTGTATCGTAGCTCATATCCCTCGCTCTCTGTCCCCGTGTGTCCTGACAGAACCAGGCTGAGAGTAACTCTTCAGTGAGCCGCAGTCAGACGAACACAGCGCTGATACGAGGACTCAAACCCGGGACCATCTACGTGTTCCAGGTGCGAGCGCGGACTGTGGCCGGGTTCGGACGCTTCAGCGGAAAGATGTACTTCCAGACCATGACCCAAGGTGAGATCAGGAACATGTCGTTTCATCGTACAATCCAGAGCGTTCTAAAACTGATCAGGAAAGGTTTCGTTTTGTCTTTGTACATTATTTTCAGTGTCTAGCCTTGTTCAAATGATGTGTTAATGTTAATTTTTATCAGATTTCTTTTATTTCTTTTATTATTTATTTATTTAAAACAAGGACATTAATCTCAGAAAGAAAAGATGCTCTGTGCCAGATTTAGCTACAAGCTCCTTTCCATCTGCAATCCTTGGGCGGGTACAAAATACATTAAAGAAACTCAGTTCTCCTTAAAATAACCACAATCCAATTTATCAGTAAACATTTATTACAATCACAATTAATTGATTGTAATTTTCATAAGTACAAATTTGTCATTATCTTCTAAAAAATACTCAAATTCATTGTCATAAATAGCCTCTAAAATGTACATTTACCAAATTCAGTCTTATTATCCTCTAAAATACAATTCATCAACAACAATGACCATCAAGACAATCAAACACAATACATTTACATCTATTATACAGTCAGTCAGAATGTTTAAACGTTTGAAAAAGCCTGATGTTAACGTGCTACTTTTTTTGCTGCTCTGAATGAAAAAGCTGACTGTCCCATCACAGAACGTTTAAAGGGAATGGTCAAATTAGAACTTACAGATTAGTGAGATGTTCTAGATGTTCATCTGCTCTGATCTCTTACAACCCTGTTTTACGTCTCACTCAGACCGTCCTGGGTCCAGCTGTGACTCCAGTGTTGGAGCGGTTTAGTTGTGATGTGAGACTCAGAGCAGTTTTGTGTTGTTGTGTCTCACATGTTCACACCAGAACTGTTCATTTATGAAGGGAAAAGGCTGCAGCATCCAGCAAAAACAGACGCCTCACTGCACTACACTGCATGTGTCTGAGCTCCTGCTGTAAGACACAGTGAAGTGTGAACTCCCAGAAGAAGATAAAACAGACAATATCACATTGAATATGGATCCTCATAAAATTGTTGTGAGATATATTGTAACACATTATTTTTCTCGTGTGTTTTGTCAGAGGAGTACGCCTCCAGCCTCCAGGACAAACTGCCTCTGATCGTGGGCTCCTCTGCTGCAGGCCTGGTCTTCATCATCGCTCTCACCGTCATCATCATCGTCTGCCGCAGGTTTGAAACTCTTACCTGGAATTTACACCAGGAGCGTCAGCAGCACGTCACGTAGGCAGAGCTGCATACACAAATTACAAACTAGAAACAAAGAGCTGCTCCTGTGACTCCAGCCTCTGTGGATTCTCACGTTTAACACTAAACTTTTTACATTGTTCATGTATTCATTGTTGATTGGATGAATTATGTTTTAAATCACAATGCAAAGGTTGATAACAAGAGAGACAATGCTTTGCAGCGATAACGAGCTGTATTTGTGGCGCTCACATTAATTAAGCTACTCACCATTTCGCTTTGTTCGTCTGCTCCTCGTGTCTTTTCCTTCAGAAGTTGTTCTTGTTAAGTTTCTGTCTGATGTCGTGAAGTGTTTTATGTTCATCCTCCGCGGCTCTAAACTTTCCGTTGTCCATCATGAGTCATTCCCTGAGCTCCTGATGCGGCGCACGGTGTTCACGAGACTGTAGTGGCTTTAGAGAAGGTCTTATGAAAGGATGTCTGAAGTTTATTTTGACACCACATGCTTATTTCTTGTTTTGCCTCTGCTAAGATGCTCTGGAGATGCTCTGTACACATTGGAAAATTAGAACTCCAACCTTATTTGAGCGGCGATTAAAATGGAAGGCGACACCTGTTACGCTTTGTTGTAAATATTGGGTTACACTACAGAGACGCCTCACGGTCCCGAGTTTGATTGGCTTCGGGGGGCTTCTGGGTGCTCCTGTTTCCCCCATTAACCTTCAAACCAGCCCTGATCCTGCAGCTGTAGCTCCTCCTGACTCTGCTCTTTCTGTTTTGTGTGACAGGAGGAGCTCAGAGCGGCCGGACTCTGAGTACACAGACAAACTGCAGCACTACACCAGCGGACACAGTAAGTACTCTCACTCACAAAATATCCACCAACTACTCCCACTGTAGCTGGTCTATGAATGTGTGTGTGATGGGTGAGTGGTTTCTTGATGTAAAGAACTTCGAGAACCTTGAAGGTGGAAAAGAAGTGTATAAAAATGTGACTATTGACTCCTCGAATACATGCTGAAGGAGCTGTGTGTGTGAGAAGAGCCATTTCTGTCTCTGTTTTTGCTCTTGTTTCAATGAAGCGGCTCCTGGAATGAAGATCTACATCGACCCGTTCACCTACGAGGACCCCAACGAGGCCGTCCGAGAATTCGCCAAAGAGATCGACATCGCCTGTGTCAAGATCGAGCAGGTCATCGGAGCAGGTACGACTGTTTGAACTCACCGCTCACGGAAAGACAGAGACAGGGTTCTTGAAGGGTTGAACTTGGTCTCAGTCATAGGTCATGGGTTTTCCAACAGGATAATGACCCAAAAACACAAAGCTAAAAACACCCAAGAATGACTAAGAAGAACAAAACATTGGACTGTTCTGGA
Organism: Boleophthalmus pectinirostris; assembly: GCF_026225935.1. Lineage (NCBI taxonomy): Eukaryota > Metazoa > Chordata > Actinopteri > Gobiiformes > Gobiidae > Boleophthalmus > Boleophthalmus pectinirostris. The sequence continues at coordinate 4,402,266 of NW_026571515.1, read as the reverse complement.
GTGTTCTTCTGTGAGCCCAAATCTCAATTCTACTGAACATCTGTGAAAGGAGCTGAAAGATGCTGTCTGGAGAAAGAACCCTTCAAACCGAAGACAACAGAAAACAGTTTGCTCACGTGGAGTGGGTCAAAATACAGGTTGACCAGCGCAGAAGTCTCACTGACAGTTACAGAAATCGTCTGCTTGCACAGTTTGCCTTTAAAGGTTGTGCAACAAAATATTAAGTTAAGGGTACCATCATTTTTGGCCAGGCCAGTTTCGTTATTTTGTTTTTTCTAATAATTCTGTTGAACCACAGGTGAAAAAAAATGTTTGATTTTTGTTGGACGATTTTCAGTAATTTTTTATTTATTATTGCTTTTCTCAGTTTCAAGTTATTTCAGTGATTATTGTTGATTTTTCTTTCATTGCCAGAGAGGTATCAACAATTTTGTCCAAGACTGTAGATGATAAATAATGATTATAGACATTATCATTGTAAGAGTCCTTGTTGCTGTTGCCAGGCGAGTTTGGGGAGGTGTGCAGCGGGAACCTGCGGCAGCCGGGGAAGAGGGAGATCCTGGTGGCCATCAAGACCCTGAAGGGGGGCTACACCGAGCGGCAGAGGCGGGACTTCCTGTCTGAGGCGTCCATCATGGGCCAGTTTGACCACCCCAACATCATCCACCTGGAGGGCGTGGTGACCAGGAGCAGCCCCGTCATGATCCTCACCGAGTTCATGGAGAACGGCTCTCTGGACTCCTTCCTGCGGGTGAGCGGGGGGGCGGGGCTACTGTTCTGGTCATGTTAGAAGAGTCTGAAGCGCTCGTGTTACAAGCTGGGCACTTGTGAAAGAAGTACGAGAAACTGAAGTGACGTGAGGCTTTGTCACTTAAAAAAAACACTGGGTTAAAATGAATTGAAATCTTGTACAATAATATATTAGTCATTAGTGTAGCCACAACATGCATACGAAGCAAAGGGTGAAAGATCTTGCCCAAGCACAAAACACAAGCACACAACACAAGCACACAACACAAACACACAACAACAGTTTAGTCTAGAACCACTGCTGCCCCACCTCGGTGTCCCAGTGGCACTAATCAGTAGCCTGATTCATCAACCAGTTTCACTTCGTGGAAACCGTCTGACTTCGCAGCATTAGAATGTGTTCGCTCCATGGTAGACGGGTACTTTTTTTATTTAACCAATCACAGCTATTTGGTCATGACGTTTGTAATGCGTCAAATCCCGTAGGAAGGAGGGCAATAATGTCTTTCTCCTTGATAATATTCACCAAATATTCTCTTTGTTCCGGCTTTAAATCCTCGATCTCGGGAATCGTTGACAACACAGAATGTCTGTCTTCGTCTACATCCATCTCCACGCTTTGTTTACTGTTGTGCTGTTCCACAAAACGGACACAGACAGACGCCACGAGTTTGACGTCATGGCTTCACAGCTCACAGCTGGCCTGTGCACGGTCTACAGCTTCTGGGGTTCTTGCAAACCATCTAGTGTATTCTGATTCCTAACCTAGCCAGCGTGGCTAACTAACTAGGCCCAGCGATTAAAAAAGCAAACTTGAAGCATTTGAAACTTCTAGGCAATGGTTAGATGACACTCTAACACTGGGTCATATCTTTTACTAAACTGAGAAAGTATTGTTTCTTCAAAGGAAAATCAAATATTTTGAAAATATATATTTATATATAAATTATACTTTGTAATTATATTTTTTTATGGCCTTCAGTATGCTCTTTTAGAACAAAATCTTCAAGCTCTAAAGAGTTCAGTCAGTCCTTAGTATGTGTCCTCTTGTTAGTGCTTTGAGCTCAGTTTAAGGGCCTGTTACCATGAGAACGCTTGTGGGTAAAAACGACAAAATATTTTATCAGAAGTGCCTTTCGTTTAGACGGTGACAGCATTTTTGGGGCTTAAAAATGCAAAAATCTGAAACCACCCTCCAGAGTGGAAAAGTTGAACACGCGTCGTCGTAGCGTTTCCGTCTACACTGCCCAAGACGCAAAACTCTGGTCAGATCTGCTCAGGTCGTGTACAAGTTTACGTCACATACATCACCGCCTAACGTCACCACCGAGCCGCCTGGCATGCATACACAATCGAATTCCACACACTTTTGCATCACCATATGCACGAAGGTTTCCTCCTTGTCTAAACATGGAATAAAAAGTGAAGACACGACGCCACTTTTGCGTCTTCTGTTCACACCGTCATCATATAAACATAGCCTAAGCTTTAGTTACACCACATGCTACTTTGAGTCTTGATTTTATATGAAACTGTCCTGACTGTATCTCCTGCTCCCTGCACTGTGTTCAGCAAAATGACGGTCAGTTCACGGTGATCCAGCTGGTGGGGATGCTGCGGGGCATCGCTGCAGGGATGAAGTACCTGTGTGAGATGAACTATGTGCACAGAGATCTTGCCGCGCGGAACATCCTGGTCAACAGTAACCTGGTGTGTAAAGTGTCCGACTTCGGCTTGTCCCGCTTCCTGGAGGATGACACCTCTGACCCCACCTACACCAGCGCTCTGGTGAGCAGCTGCATGTTTGTTCACTTTCACTTTAGGGATTATGTGACTTTGAAATGCTGATAAATGTTTTTTTTTTCTCAGGGAGGGAAGATTCCCATCCGCTGGACCGCGCCCGAGGCCATCCAGTACAGGAAGTTCACCTCGTCCAGTGACTGCTGGAGCTACGGCATCGTCATGTGGGAGGTCATGTCCTACGGAGAGAGGCCCTACTGGGACATGAGCAACCAGGACGTGAGTGTCTGCAATGGGGACTTTAGGCACCAGCACATACAGGGAGAACCTCCAGATACTCCTACTGTCTATTCAAAGCCCTCATTCATCCAGGAGTGTCCAGTGTAGAGAAGGTTCAGTAGTGTTGTAGTACTCAAGACCAGTATTGGTCTCGAGACGGGCCTCAAGACTGTTTTTTTTGTGGTCTTGGTCTCGTCTCAGACTCAACCACATTTGGACTCGGTCTTGTCTTGGTCTTGAAGGAGTTTGAACTCTTGTCTCTTGTCTCAGTCTCAAGGTCTGACACTCAACAAGTGATAAAATAGAGATAGATTTATAAAAAAAAATATTGATATATTTGTGCCAAAATAACAGTAAAATACAAATAAATGTCAAAAATGACAAAGGTGGCCTCGATTTGGTCTCAGTGGGCCGTGGTCTCGATCTTGTCTTGGTCTTGGCCTTTTAAAGTCTCCATCTTGTCTCAGTCTCAACCCTCAGAGGTCTTGATCTTGTCCTGGTCTTGAGACCCTGTGATCTCGGACAAATATAGCTCTTGATTAGTGTGGTCTTGACTACAAGCTCTGCGTCTTGTCACTGGTGGTTTCATCCAGGGGCAGACTGGGACCAAAAAATGGCCCTGGACTTTTTCCCCGGGGGGGAGGGGGTTTATGTCCATGATTAAACTGCAGATGGGTCTTGTTTTTCTGGAATTCTCTCCAGGTCTCGTACCACTTCGAAATGTTTCTCCCCATAGTTGTAAGAAACGGTATGATGTAATCTTTCGTTCATCCAGGAGTGGTCCTGCGTAAAGAACATTTCAACTTTCTCCACATTTCTATTCAAAGGCAAAAGTGTCTGAGACCAGAGTCGCAGGTTTTTGTGACCATCAAATCACAGTCATTTATTTGTAATTGTTTTGAATTGCTTGAATTGCTCGTATCATTAGAACTTCCCTCGCCCCATATTGTCTCTCCTGTTTTGATTGCATGTTGTCTCACTTTCAGACATTGTTTTTCCTCTGTGTTTTGTAGGTCATTAATGCCATAGAGCAGGATTACAGGTTGCCGCCCCCTATGGACTGCCCCAGTGCACTGCACCAGCTCATGCTGGACTGCTGGCAGAAAGATCGCAACAACAGACCCAAGTTCAGCCAGATCGTCAACACTCTGGACAAGATGATCCGGAACCCCAGCACCCTCAAGGCCATGACGCCTTTGTCTTCCAGGTTTGACCCTTTATGGTGTTTTTGCTCCATTTTCAAACTCAGATCAGTCACTTTGGTCTAAAATTCTTGTTGGACTAAAGACTCTCTAAAAAAAACGGAAAATCTCTCAAAACTTTTCCATATTTGTATGTATCTGACAAAAACTGCACTCTCAAGACTACACCTACAGGGGAGGCCATGCAAAAACTACTATTTATGAAGAAAAAAGTAGGAAAATATGTATTTATGTAAAGGCACATTGGCAGAAACTTGAGTTTAAACTGCTTTTTGAAAAATAAATACAAATGTTTATGTATGAAAGTGGAGAATAAATGAGCATTTACATCCCTAAACTCTAACCCCTTCCTCTTGTGTCCTCTGCTCTTATGTCCCTCTGTCCCTCTGTCCCTGTGTCCCTGAACAGTGTGCATCTACCTCTGCTGGACCGCAGTGCTCCAGACTTCTCCTCCTTCACCTCAGTGGACGAGTGGCTGGACGCCATCAAGATGGGCCAGTACAAGGAATACTTCTCCAATGAGGGCTTCAACAGCTTTAACACAGTCTCTCAGATGACCATAGAGTAAGTACACAGAGTACACACACTACACACACTACACACAGTACACACACTACACACACTACACAGTACAGTGTCAGTCAGAGCTGCTCATGTGTTTAAAGTGATTCGCTTAGAAAAGATTTGATTTGAATGTTAAAGCGTCTGTACCTGATTTTTTCTCATGTATTTGAGCAAAATGTGTCCTGCCCCAGTACAGATATAGTGTATAAACAGCTCTTCAGGTGAAAGTCAGTGTACTGTCTGAATCTAATCCTAAAGTGTTTTCTTGTCCGATAATCAGGACATGCATGTTAACGTTCTAGTTGTCTCTGAAAAATGTAAAAAGCACAAACTAAGTCAAACAAATCAGGTACATCTTTTGCAGCTGTAATTGTGTTATGCATTTGTTCTGAGGCTCTCAATAGTAGTGTATATGATCATAGTGTATATGATGGTACATACGGTACACACAGTGGTGTATTTATAGCTTTAAGGAAAGAGCTTCCATACATGAGATGAGTCAGGAACACAGAAAATGGTACGTTCGAGTAGGGCTGAACAGATTTAAAAAATATCTAATTGCGATAAGTATTGCAATTACGATTCGAAAGATTTTTGTTTGTAATAATAGGATTCTGTTTAAAGTTCAAATAACACGTCCATGAAGCAAAAAGCCTGAAATATAAACTGATAAACAAATACAAGAGTCACATTTGAGAACAGTTTGTGCAGATCTAAAGTCAAAGAGCAGCTCTAGTGTCTCAGATTCTCATCAGCTCTCGTTCCTCACAGGGACATCCTCCGAGTGGGTGTGACGCTGGCGGGGCATCAGAAGAAAATCCTCAACAGCATCCAGTCCATGAGAGCCCAGATGAACCAGATCACGTCTGTGGAAGTGTGAGGAGCAGCAGGGGGCGCTCCGCTTGGACCTGTGTGGAGACATGGAGCCGTGTGGGCTCCTGGACTGTCAGACTGTGGAACACTGGAGCCAGAGACAGAAGTGCCCTCAGTCGTGATCTGAGACGAGTCAAGAGTCGACTTTTGGTGGCCATTTTTGTACTGGACAGAAACAGTTGTGGTGTGTTGTTCCCTCACAGACCCCCAGACGCAGCCAGTTCTGGGGGCAAAGAAATGATGTAGCTCTGGAACACTGAAAATCTTTGCTGTTACTTACACAAAATAAGCACAAATCTGCACAAAGGTGGGAAGACAAGACAAAATTGTACTTAAAGGTGCATTGTGTAACTTTTTTGTTGGGAGTCCTCCACCTGCTTGTTCCTATACAAATATTGGAGAAGTTAGTATAAAAAAGTAGTGTTTACTCATTACTTGTTACTTCTTTAAAAAGTAATCCCTTACTTTTTTACGTTACTCGTCTTTTGGTTAACTTCTTGGTGGTAAACTCCATCTAAGGCTAAATACGGCACAAGACCGATAGTCGACAAGAACCATAAGGGAAAGTTGCAAAGGGCTTTGAAGAGAGAATTCAAGAGGACTTGAAACTGTTAAGAGGTAAACAGGTGAGATCTGCCTGGGGGATTAAAGTCGTTGGGTGAGGGATGGTCACTTGGTGTGGGAGGATCCCCTCAAGAGACTTCTCCTCGGGTGTCGCAGGCTCCTGGCGAGCACACTTCTTCCAAGGTGCTGCACCTCAACTGACTCTGGGTCAGTCAGGAAGAGCTTGTGGTGAAGGTGGCATGACGCTCTGGCTACTTTACAGCTCCCCCGACCTCGCCGCTTCCGGGGCCCGTGGGATCAGTGCGTGCTGCACCCTCTCCACAGAGTCCTGCATGGGCGGGTTTTAACATTCTGGAATTCTGGGCGTGTATGCGGGCAGGTAGAAATTACACAGCTTTGCGCTGCACTTACCTCCGTGGGGTGCAGAGCTCTGCGCTGGTCCTTCGTCCTGCAGTCACTCGACGGTTTGCGCGAGCGCACCTCTGAGCTCGTCCCAACAGTGAGCCCTGGTTCATTTCTAGTTTAGTCCTTGGTTAGTCTTGGTTTAGTCTTGGTTCAGTCCGTGGCTGGTTTCTTCTGCTCAGTAAATAAATCCTGTGAAGTGATGACAGTCGAGTCGTGTCTGTGAATTCGTGTTCGTACTGAAGAAAGCGTTACCGTTTCATTACATTTTGGCGTAATTTTTAAAGTCGTAACTTACATAACAATTCGTATTCTGATAAATGCTTCAGTTAGAATACTTTTAATTTGTGTGTGATTTATCACGGGCACGGATGGGTAACGGGTAGAACGTTAACAGGTCTGGGCAGGTGTGGGTTTAACTTGGTGCTGTACTGCGTGGCTGCGAGCAGGTGCAGTTCTCCAAAAATAGACCCATGCAGGACTCTGGCTCTCCACCAGCAGAGAAGGGACCCCCAGCTCGGGGACCGGCCTGCGTACACAGAAAAGCAATGTTGCGCTGAATTGAAAAAGGACCTATATTTCATTACTGTAATGTGGCTTGCAAGTCTCCATGGAGATTCATAAGTTTATGCCCATAACGCGGAACATTCTAGGCACATCTCCATGGAGACAAGCAGGTGACAAACCCTCCAGCAGACAAGTTACACAGTGCATCTTTAACTACGTTTTTCTAGAGCTGCCATTGAACTATTTAAACATGTTTTACCAGGTCTGAGGGGCTCTAAAAAGCACACGTTTGGTTTCTAATCTGAAGTCTGAATCTGTAACGACCATAATAACTCGCACATTATAAATTCAAGTTTTTGTTTGGGATGTAACCACTGATCTTCTTCCCCACACACAGGCCCGTCTTTAAATCTTAGAACTGTACTTTTGGAAAACCCCTATCGTGTTTATGACAAGTTGTCCATTTTGCACAATTTGAGTGTTGCACATTGAACTGTTGAAGTGGAGTGTGCCGCGACAGGACACAGCTGCTGCCCCCTTGTGGACATTTTCTACATATTTTCTACAGTGTTTTTTACATGGGCTCTCATGGAGGACTGTGGACATGGACCTATGGCTCCTGAGCTGTTTCTGTGCTTCTCCTGAGTCCTGTGACCAGTGTTTGTCAAACCTATGTCCCCCCCACAGGGCCCAGTCTCGCTGTTTGAGGGCCCAGTGCAAAGAAACAGTTTGGGGGGGCCCATTTGGAGGTAATTTTCTTTTTAAAGGGCGCATATCACATTATTTTCTGGTCTATTTCCTCATCGCAAACATACTGTACGTGGAGTTGTGTTTTGTTTCATAAGAATTACCGTATTTTTTAGAGTAAGTTGCTTTGGAGTATAAGTCACACCAGCCAAAAATTGCGTAATGAAGACGAAAAAAAAAAAAAAGTTGCACTTTTGAGGGGAAATTTATTTTATAAAATTAGAGACCAGGAACCAACATTTCATCTCAAAAGGCAAGTTCTAGTAACAACAATAGAACAGAACAACAGACTGTTAACGTCACATATGAACAGTTCTTCAGATAAACTATAACTTAAACAACAGAACAGAACAAGTTTAACAAACTCTCCATCTCATTGCAAATCACTAAATCCATTCAATTCTTCATCCTCGGTGTCACTTCTGAACAACTCAACCTCAACCATAGGTGTCGTCAGACTCAGCATCAGTTCCAGTTAGAATTATTCGTGTCTTTCTGAATTCCGACAGGATGGTTTCGGTGTCACTGAAGTTCAGACTTTGTCCATCCATCCAGTGACTTCAGGAAAGTTTCATGGTGCATCCTCCCGGTGGCACAAGTTTCTCTCTCACGCCAAACTTTCTTTCTGCTGCTCGATTATCGTTTTCATCTGCAGATTTCATGACTTGCAGTTTGTAATCTGCAAAATCTGATTTTGTTTTTTGGGGGCATTTGTGTTCAGTCTTCTCAGTGTTTGTCTTTATAAGTTTGTTTAAATGTTAAATTGTTCATTGGTGCAGAAGTAATGGTGCGATCGACTGACATGATACAGACAGGACAGAGGCTCTTTCTGCAGGAGACATGCGCAGTAGAGCCAAGTGACAGTGGTACAGGAGGAACAGGAGCAGCAGATACTAACACACAAGACTAAAACCTCTCCACACTTCAGTCTGAACATAAGTCACAGGAAACACCCAAACCATGAAAAAAAGAGCCACTTATAGTTTGAAAAATACGGTAAACACGTGAATGAAACAAAACACAACTCTGGGTGTTTTTTTGAGGAGGTAACAAGCTCACGAGAATCCAGTTTGTGTAACATAGGGCCTTTAAAATCCAAAAAGTGTTTAACTTTTGTTACTATTTTATTTAATAGCACAGTATGTAACTTTTTAGCCCACAAATAGGTTCAATAATTTGACTGTGTTTATCGCACTGAAAAACATACGTCCTTGCTGTGAGTGGGCTTGTATCTCCATAAACTTGACTCTTTTTTGGCCTGGAGGAGGGCCACCTTCAGCTTGTTTCCATGGAAATGTTCCTTCGGCTGTAATTTTCCACAGTATGGCAAAAAACTAAATTTTTCCGTGGAATCATGTAGTAGGTGACGTCCCGCCTCCAGAAAGTGAAATACTGTACCTTTAAACATGTTATAAAATATGTGTTTCTTTTTTTACTTTTTTTAATTTGTCATAAATGCATTCACATGTTCAAGTACGTTTATAAATGTTTAGCTTTGGGCGCCCCCTAGTGGATGTGAGGTGCTTCCAGTAGCTAGAACCGGCCCGTAGTCTGTGGACAATCTTCGGCACTGATGTTCATGTGTCCTTCCTGATCTCCGGTCTTCCCCTGGCCTCCTTCAGATCCGAGCCTGTACAGAGGAACCCCCCCGCCCCCTGTCCCCGCCCCCTCCTCTGAACGGCCTGTTTACAGTCACACTCTCTATGCACCGTCCTGTGGAAAAGCAGGCTCATCTCAGGACCTGGGTGGTACCTGTGTCTGCCGGGGCCACGCCGAGGTACCAGGGCCAAAGACCTGGATCAGACACAACAATAAAACATCTCAGTGGATACATCTGTGCTGTTTCTGTGTGAACTTTTTTTGTTTTAATTCTTTTGCAGCAATAATATCAATTAGACATTTTGAAGTTTGATATGTAAATGAACAGGGATGTAACAATAACCGAAATACACATTTTAAGTAGATTTTACTGCTGTAATATCAGGTACAGTTTACTTGTCAGTATTAACTACGAAAGGCACGACAAGTTTATTTGTATACCACAATTTGTCCACTAAATAATTCAAAGTAACCACCACTTACCACCATGATTAACAATCATGAATTTACTAGTAAAGTAATTGTTACTCATTTTTTTTAAAGTTAGAACTCATATTTATGTAAACAAATTAAGTAAGATATATAAAATATTGTCATAATTAAATGCATTGCTGCAATGAAATAATTAAGTAAATATTTAATGTCTAGTATTTACTGATGTATAATAAATGGTAAATGGTCACATTTTAATATTTTCCACCTTTTTATATTTTCCAGGCTCAAAGCACTTTACAACAAAGAACCACTCACCCATTCACACACACATTCACACACCAGTGTACGCAGACACTGGGGTCGGGATAGGTTAAGTGTCTTGTCCAAGGACACAACATCAGCATTCATCTGAGGGAGCTAGAATCACAAACGCTTTTACCAACTGAGCTACTACTGCCCCAGCCCCAAATACAGTAAATAGCTTTTCTTATCTAGAAGAATTTTGGTATTACTCAGTATTTCTGGGTTTGTGAGAAGCGACTGCAAAACCTTTAAAACGTATTGGTGATTATACAGTAGAACTTACTCATTAAACACAATATTTCAACTACATGAGTAAAATAAGTACATTTTGTCCATTTCTATTAAATAAGTAGTAGTTTTACAGACCAGGGACACGTTGGATGGACTATGTCTCTGGGCTGGCCTGGGAACGCCTTAGGGTCCCTACAGAAGTGCTGGAGGAAGTGTCTGGGGTGAGGGGAGTCTGGGAGTCCCTGCTTAGAGTGCTGCTTCCACAACCCGGCCCTGGATAAGTGGGGGAAAAAAATGGATGGATAGTTCTCATAGAATTATGTTATTTCAGTGTAAAAAATTACCACAGTTGATTTAATACAGTTTATTGCCCCCAAAAGTTATTTTTTTCAGTGTACCCTAGGTGTCAAAGTGTATTTTGTATCGGCAAAAGTCCACAAAATATCACCAATAAACAAACTGAAACCTTTACATCAGTGAGTTTCAGATTCTAGGATGTGATGACGTCATACCCCGAGATACTATTGATTACATTGTACTTTGTCATGAAATAACCAAAAAGTTTATTCACAAATCTTTAATGCATTTTTCTACTGGTTACTAAACCCATTAACTTGCTCTGTTACAACAAAAACCTACATTTTAGCTGTATTTACTTTAGCTGCCCTCCATCTGTATTACGTATTACTGGCCTATAAAATGTTGTGACGTCATCTGAAATCCTTGAATACTTTATGGGAAAAATAAAAAAAATATACAAAAAATGCCAAGTTATATATTTTTAACTGCTCATTGTTTTCACGTTTCGTGTTTAAAATCTTCATAAAAACATAATAAAAACATATTTTCAACAGCGAATTACAACATAAAAGTAAATAAATAAATAAAGAATTGTTGTTTTTGTCACGTGACCGGAAGTACGCAGTGGGAGCACAGCCAGCGTAGGAAGTGTCTTTATTTACGAAAGTGACACTTGGCTCTAATTTGTCCTAAACTGGATTTTTACGTCTCCCAGCGTCTTTAAGGGACCCGCTGCGCCACAAAGAGTCCACGTCCGAACCCGCCCGTGTCTGATCGGACCTGTTATCGGCCTGACTTTGCAGACTCTGGCGCTCGGCTGCTACATGCTAAGTCCATTCTAGCTAAACATGCTCAGCGCAGCAGTCACAACCTTGCGCTGTCGGGATCTGCGGCTGAGCTGAGGCGCTGCGCGGGGGACATCGGGACCGTTTGGAGGCTCTGTCCGGTGGGAGACGAGCCCCGGGGCTTATGGCGTGGGCTCCGCGGATCTGATGCACTAAACACGGTGAGGAAAAGCGGAGAAACGCGAACTCCCGGGGACACAGGAGGCGCAGAGGAGCCGCGGGGGTGTCCAGGCACAGGCGGGGGTGGGACGGGGGGGACATAGTTTTGGTGCTGTTTGGTTAAAGTTAGGGTGACCAGACTTTCCTCTTTAAACCGGAACAGTCCCAGTTTTGAGCCCTGTGTCCCCTGTCCGAGCAGATTTATACAAAACCAAAACAACAAAAAAAGAAATGTCCCAGGTGTCCCTATTTTTGACCAAACTGATATAAACCAGGACTATATTAAGACTAATCCGGGCTACATCAGGTCTAAACCAGGACTAAACCAGCACTACATCAGGTCTAAACCAGTTCTAAACCAGGACTACATCAGGTCTAAACCAGGACTAAACCAGGACTACACCAGATCTAAACCTGGTCTAAACCAGAACTACATCAGTTCTAAACCAGAACTACATCAGGACTACATCAGGTCTAAACCAGGTCTAAACCAGGACTACATCAGGACTACATCAGGTCTAAACCAGGTCTAAACCAGGACTAAACCAGGACTACATCAAGTCTAAACCAGGATTAAACCAGGTCTAAACCAGGACTAAACCAGGACTACACCAGGTCTAAACCTGGTCTAAACCAGAACTACATCAGGTCTAAACCAGAACTACATCAGGACTACACCAGATCTAAACCAGGTCTAAACCAGATCTAAACCAGGACTAAACCAGATCTAAACCTGGTCTAAACCAGGACTACACCAGATCTAAACCTGGTCTAAACCAGGACTACACCAGACCTAAACCTGGTCTAAACCAGAACTACATCAGGTCTAAACCAGGTCTAAACCAGGTCTAAACCAGGTCTAAACCAGGTCTATACCAGGTCTACATCATGTCTACATCAGGTCTAAACCAGGTCTAAAATGGGACTAAAACGGGACTATCACAGTTTTTGACTAATCTGATCCCCTACACCTCGGAGTGTACAAAAATATTGAAATATTGACATATTGTATCATTTAATGTGATGATACAGTACACAGGGTTCCCACGGTCATGGAAATCCTGGAAAAGTCATGGAAATTGAAAATTGAAAACCTTGAGTATCGATATATCACCAAGAGTACTTTTTGGTATATGTTACTAAATTATTTTGTTACAGAGCTACAGTTTTGTTGTTTGTTCAGTGGAAGGAAACTTGTTTATGCGACACATTTGACATTTTCACTGTTTTGATGATTACAATGGGTGTGTTTCATTTTCATTTTGTACAAGAAGTGGTTTAACAAAGACTTTTAGAATCACAGCCATGATTAAGACATTACTTTTTATTGAAACGAATCAAATTGAAATATATCGTATTGAATGGTAAGCTCACAGTATCGAGGTATGTATCGTATCAGCAACTTCTAAATGATACCAGCCCTTCTGCCAACAGTAAAGAGGAACATAAATTGTCACGTGTTTAGTCAAAATACAGAAAAGCATGTTTGTGAATGACCATAAAGCAAAAAATGCAGTGCCAGAAGTTCCTCAGATTATGACTGACACGAGAAACCACAATGTTACACACTCTTTTCACAATTGTCCAAACATCCCAAACCGGGTGTGTCCCAGTTTGGAATTTTGAAAATCTGGTCACTCTAATAAGAAGAGCAGAGGAGCCGTGGAGTGTCCAGTCATTGGGGCATAGTTTTGTGGTACTTTTCAGCTAAACTGTGCGTATTATTGGTTTTGTAGAGTGCTGTGATGTCCAGGTCTAAAGCAGGTCTAAAGCAGGTCTAAAGCAGGTCTAAACCAGGTCTACATCATGTCTAAACCAGGTCTAAACCAGGACTACATCAGCTCTAAACCAGGTCTAAACCAGGTCTAAACCAGGACTACATCAGGTCTAAACCAGGTCTAAAGCAGGACCACATCAGGTCTAAACCAGGTCTAAACCAGGACTACATCAGGTCTAAACCAGGTCTAAACCAGGACTACATCAGGTCTAAACCAGGACTACACCAGGTCTAAACCAGGTCTAAACCTGGTCTAAACCAGGACTACATCAGGTCTAAAGCAGGTCTAAAGCAGGACCATATCAGGTCTAAACCAGGTCTAAACCAGGACTACATCAGGTCTAAACCAGGTCTAAACCACAACTACATCATGTCTAATCCAGGTCTAAACCAGGACTAAAGCAGGACTACATCAGGTCTAAACCAGGTCTAAACCAGGACTACATCAGGTCTAAACCAGGACTACATCAGGTCTAAACCAGGTCTAAACCAGGACTACATCATGTCTAAACCAGGTCTAAACCAGGTCTAAACCAGGTCTAAACCAGGTCTAAACCAGGTCTAAACCAGGTCTAAATCTAAACCAGGTCTAAAGCAGGACTACATCAGGTCTAAACCAGGTCTAAACCAGGTCTAAACCAGGACTAAACCAGGTCTAAACCAGGACTACATCAGGACTAAACCAGGTCTAAACCAGGACTACATCAGGTCTAAACCAGGTCTAAACCAGGTCTAAACCAGGACTACATCAGGTCTAAACCAGGTCTAAACCTGGTCTAAACCAGGTCTAAACCAGGTCTTATTGGTTTTGTAGAGTACTGTGATGTCCCTCTCAGACCGGGGTGGGGGTCAGGATTGCTGTTTTGCAGATGACATTCTTCTGTAGTCAGTACACAAGCTGGTGCCACATTTCTGCATAGACTTAGACGTAGACAAACTATATTGAACCATGAAGGAGATTATTTGGACACATTGCTCACACATCACAATATAATATAATAACAAAGAGTAAAAAATATAAATGGTAATACTAAATTCTAAATAAGTAGCAAAAAGAGCAAGAGCCAGATGTCAAATAAGATATAATTATATAAGTGTAAATGTACGAGTCAAATAAAATAGAAAAATAAGTCATAAAAAACCTCAGTTATTTACAAGAGGTAGGAAAAGAAATAAAACTTTACTCATCTCCAAAAATTACGCAGCGCACCTTGAATGTTGGCTAGGGCTGGGTATCATTCAGAAGTTGCCGATACGATACCTTGATACATGGACCACGATACGACACATACCTTGATACAGTGAGCTTACAATTCGATACGATTCAATACGATATATTTCAAAACAGTTCAATACAGTTCAATAAAAAATAAAGGCTAAATCGTGGCTGTGATACTAAGTCTTTGTCAAATCACTTCTTGTGCAAAGTTCATATGAAACACAAACATTTTAATGAACAAAACAGTGAAAATGTCAAAAGAGTCGCATAAATGAGTTTCCTTTTTCTAAACAAGCGACAAAACTGTAGCTGTAACAAAATAATTTAGTAGAATATACCAAAAATACTCTTGGTGATATATCGGTACAGCAGCCCAGGATATTGATACTGTGTCATCACATTAAACGATAAATTATATATCGATATTTCAATATTTTTACACACCCCTAATGTTGACATAGTGAGCTTATCTTATTTTAACAAGTATAAAACACTTCCGAAGTCGTCCTGATAAAGGAAAATGTCATCTTAAACAGAGTAATAAAATGGTTTTCTGGTGAATCAGTCATGAGGTGAAAGTGAAAGTACTGAAACTGTGTACAAAGGATGTACTTTCTTTTACTTTCTTTTTAAAGAGGCCTAGAAAACTTTAGGTGTCTCCTCAGAATCACAGAAAGACCGATATGGACATTTTCACAACCGATGCTGATACTGATTGTTTAGAAACCGATGACTGATAAACTCTGCCGATATTTTTGAACTGATCTCTCGGACCGATGATGATTATTTTCCACAAATTATGCACTTGAACCAAACCAAATAACAGTTCAGAGTATAGACGGAATATAAAAATAGGAAGTTCACATCCAAGCGCTTCCGGTTCCTACTGACTCTGGCTCCCATTGACATGCTGGAATATCGTGGCTCATCTCTCTGTAACTGCTGCTGTGAGCATCGTCATTTTGGTCTTAAAATGTTCGTATTAACTCACTCTACATGCTCCTGGGGTTTTTATTTAACTATTTTGTCCTTTAAAAAAAAATTCTTAATATGTACTTGGCTCCAGATTCGCTCTTATAACCGTCAGCCTCGATGAGCTTCATTTGACTGGAGCTGAACGTTGTGGGTGACGTCACACTCAGTCAGTCCACTTCTTTATACAGTCTGTAGTTTAGGTTGGAAAGTTAAGGCCGACTGCTGATACAAGAACAACAAAACGATATATCAGTTTTTCTCTAGTTTTGCCAAAAAGACTCAAATTAAATGACAAACTAACACAAGAAACACATTTCAGAACAGGTTTGTACAGATCTAAACTACAGGGTTTGCAGTTTTTACGCAAGATAAGACCGCGAAAGAGGTTTTGTTGTTTCTGGAGGAGGTTATAACACTTCAGAAATTGCAGTCTTTGTGATTACGTCCATTCATATTTCTGTTTGATTATGATTAATCCTGCAGCTCTTGGTTTAATAACTCTATCCATATTTGCAACATTTCTATTATCAGATTAATGTTGTTACGCAAAACCGAGTCTTGTGAGCGTTTAGTCATCAAGTTACAATGTTACCTCCTCTAAAACAAACCCAAAGTTGTGTTTTGTTTCATTCACATGTTTGAGTTAGTGCTGTCATGCGATTAAAAAAATTGAGAGATTAATTAATTATGATCTGTAATTAATTAATCTAATTAATCTCATTTTAATCTCACCTAAAAATTGCTGAGAAAAGCCTTCAATTTGAGGTATTTTCATTTAAATTCATTATTACATTATTGTGGCAGATCAAAAGACTGATATAGATTAAAAAAAGTGACTTTATAAAGTCATTTATTGTTTAACAAATCTCTCCAAATTGGCTGTTGAGCCCAAGTCTCCATGAATAAGAAACTGTTTGCTGTAAAGTAGCAAAGACGAGGAAATCTGAACATAATAACTTTTGTCGACTTAAAGACAATAAAAAGTCCAGTCTTTCCTTAACCATATTAAAAATATTATTGATAGAGAAATGCTTTATATATGAGATCACTGGTTTTAGTCCTTGTTTTAGTCCTGGTTTAGACCTGCTTTTAGTCCTAGTTTAGTCCTGGTTTAGTTCTGGTTTTAGTCCTGGTTTAGTCCTGGTTTAGTCCTGGTTTAGACCTGGTTTTAGACCTGGTTTAGTTCTGGTTTTAGTTCTGGTTTAGTCCTGGTTTAGACCTAGTTTAGTCCTGGACTGGATTAGTCCTGGTTTTAGTCTTGGTGTTAGTTCTGGTTTAGAGGCACAGGAGGAAGCGCGGTTTACGCAGCGTACGCGAGAAAACACGATCCACACGCGGCTCACGGGAGCACGTCGGTGTCCACGCAGTAACTACGGAAGGAAACGTGGTCCGCGCGTTCTCAGGTTAATGACGATGATGAAGGTGTGTGTGTGTGTTTGTGTGTGTGTGTGTGTGTGTGTGTGTTTGTGTATAGGACAGTAGTGCAGACATCATGAGCCTATGCAGGTTGTTTTCACCAGTGACATTTAAGTTGTAGGCGATATTATATTAGTTATTTTCTTTTATATTTCACGTCGGGAGAATAATTTCCAAGACACGAATGTGTTTTTACCTGTGCACTGCTGCCTCTGTTCTACTGGCTCTTCGACCTCGTCCACTGTGTGACTGACGCCGCCAACGTTAACATGACGTTTACATCGCTGTTACTGCGCGCGTTTTGTGTGGGTTTCCGGCAATGAGTGGAATTACCGAAATAAAAAAATGTATAAATGTGTTTTGTGTGTGTGTGTGTGTGTGTTGTCCCAACAACACATAAAAACAGGTTTTATAATAAAGCAACTCGCATACAGAAACACTAAAGTTAGAGATTAAAAATGAGATTAACGCGATTAAAAAACATATCGCGCTCAATATGACTGTAATTAATTAATCGCAATTAACGCGATAATTTGACACCCCTAGTTTGAGTAACTCTTTATTATTAGTCTGTCTGCATCTCCAAAGCTCAAAATGCTCTGCTCCACGTTGTGATGTCGTGAAGTGGTAGTTTTCAAACTAACAGCGACCTTTTACCTTCAATTCTGGGGCTGAACTTATCCAGACCAGATCTTTGGCATTTTTTCCCATAACAACATGAAAATTGACACTGCACACACCTGTACCATTAGGACGACACCCTCCGAATTTGAGATAGGTCGGATGAGCGGTTCGAGAGTTAAGCGTGGAACTGACAAACAAATAAACACACACACAGACAGACGGAATATCGGTATATCGTATCGTTTAATGTGATGATACAGTATTGATATCATGGGCTATTGTATCGATATATATCACCAAGAGTATTTTTACGTGTGTTTTACTAAATTATTTTGTTACATTGCTACAGTTTTGTTGCTTGTGGAGTGAAAGGAAACTCATTTATGCGACACATTTGACATTTTGATTCTGTTTTGAGGATTAAAATGTTTGTGTTTCATATGAACTTTGCACAAGAAGTGGTTTAACAAACACTTTTAGTATCACAGCCATGATTTAGCCTTTATTTTTTATTGAACTGTATCGAATCGATTTGAAATATATCATATCGAATCGAAAGTGCACTGTATCGATATATGTATCATATTGTGGCCTGTGTATCGAGGTATGTATCGTATCGGCAACTTCTTAATGATACCCAGCCCTAGATTCTAGTGAAGGTGTAACAGAGTGTTTTCTGTTTGAGAGAAGAACTAAGAAGCCTAAATCTGCAGGGTTTATGAGTTAAACATGTGTGAATGAAACAAAACGCAACTCCAGGTCTGTTTGTGATGAGGAAACAACATCAGCACATAGATCAGAAAATACTGCCCTTTGAGAGTTAGGGTTTGGGTTAAAATTGGGCATTTACTAAAGTTTTGATGTCACTCTATAATGTCTTTCGTAGGGACAGCCTGAGTGGCGTTCTGTGCCGGGCTGAGCAGTGAAAATGCTTGAAGGCCTGGTGGCGTGGGTCCTGAACACGTACCTGGGCAAATATGTGAGTAACCTGAACACGGACCAGCTCTCCATCGCTCTGCTCAAAGGTCAGTACAGGAAGCACTACGGGAGGCGCCACGAGTGATGGACGGATGAAGTGTGAGGACTTAAACGTGTCGATGTGTGTTTCTTTGGGTGTTTTTTCAGGAGCGGTGGAGCTGGAGAATCTCCCTCTGAGAAAAGATGCACTGAGAGAGTTTGACCTGCCGTTTGAAGTCAAAGCTGGTGAGTTGCTCTGTTTGAACTCACTCACAAATGAATGAATGAATATTAATTGTCATGTCCCCATTATCAATATTCATAAAGGTCCAGGTGTCTGTCAGAATTCAGAACACAAACTCCAGCAATCACAAATAAATCACCAACTCTCCTTGTACAGAGTCCTTTATCTCGATGTCCAGGCCTTCTCCACGAAAACTGCCACACAAAACATTTCATTTTCAAATAACCATCACAACATTTGGTCTTCGGACAGCCAGAACAAATCAGGGTTCTTCTCTTGAATCATTTCATACATATTATTTCTTAAATCATGATACAGTGGACAATAAAACATAAAAGGAGGAAATTCAATATGTCAGCTGGACAAATGTTTACAAGCTGCTTTTTCAGTTCTGGTCAGGAGCTGCAAAACGTTTTCGACCAAATAAACTGTGCAATGAATGAGGTGTAGAATATTTTATTGTTTGGCCCCCTGTGACCCCAGCCCTTTGAGACAACGGATGGAAATTATGCTTAGGCTACAGTCCGGTGTGTTTACATTCATGTGGTGTCATGTTTGTCAGTGTTTGTTTAACACTCTCTGTCTCAGTCAAATAAATCAATAAATAAGAGATATTGAATTTCTCCTTTGCCATGGATTCTACCTGGATGACTGAGAGATTGTACATTTAAATCACCCACAGAACAGAACCGCTCCTCCTCTGGGACTGCTTTAAAGCGGCCCACTTCCACCTCTTGGAGCAGCACTCCTGCTCTGATCTGAGCACATAGGGACCTCCATCTTCTATTTAAATTATATTTGACATGGGGCTCAGTTAAGAAACTATCCTTAAACTGTACATACCTACTGTGACATGTCAAATGTTTAGGTCACCAATAATATTACTCAAGTGTACAAAGTAATGGTCCAAGAAATGACTTAAGTAAGAGTAAAAAATTATTTTGGAAAACTTCCATTTGAGTCTAGCTCAAAATTCTTTTATTTAAGTCTTGTCTTAAAACCCACTTTTATTCTCTGACTTTTAACACTGTGAGTTGTGTGCTCCTCTGTGTCTTTTATTTATTTTATTTATTTTGCTTACTTACTGCTATTTTATTATTTTTATGGTTTTGCTTTTATTAGCTTTTACTGATTTTATTGTTTTAGGACTGGTGTGACCAAATTTGATCAATTTACCTTTTGGTTGTCTTCATTTTAGGATCTTGAAAACTGCTTTTTTGTAAAATATGATATAGAAATAAAGTGGATTTGGATTTAGATAAATGTTTGCACGGCCTAGCACCCTCCTACCTCGCTGACCTGATCCACACTTACGCCCCCTCTCGCGTGTTCAGCAGATCAGCTCCGTCTTGCTGTCCCAAAGACAAAATTTGAGCTTTGTGGGGATCGTGCGTTTTCCTTTGCGGCTCCACGGCTGTAAAACCCATTGCCTTTAGAGATTAGACAAGCGGAGTCTGTATCTGTTTTTAAATCACTCCTAAAAACACACCTTTTTTCACCAGCATCTTATTGTTTTCTATAGTTTTAGTAGCTGATTGTCCTTGTCTGTTCTATGTTTGTGCAGCACTTTGGCCAGCTGTAAACTTGCTTTATAAATAAACTTGGTATGGTTTGGTTTTCTCAGGCTTCATTGGGAAGATTACACTGCAGATCCCGTTCTACAAGCCCCACAGTGAACCATGGGTCATCTCCATGTCTCAGCTCAACCTGATCATCGGCCCCAGCCCCCTGCAGGAGTACGACGCCGAGGCCGAGGCCCAGGAGGAGGCGGAGCGCAAGAGGAGGCTGCTGCAGGCTCTGGAGGACAAGTTCAGGGTACGGCCGAGTCACGGGGAAATGGGTGGAATATCACTTTCAGATAAATACTTTTTATTGTTATTTTTATACAAGTGAACAGTTAATTTGTGATCTTTACTTCAACTTAAAATGGGACAAAACACCTAAACTCCACCCACGACCACGACGGGGGGAGTTATATCGGAGCGTGTGATTGGTCTATCAGGTCTCCACACTTCGAACTCCGCCCCTGCAGTCAGGTGTTTGTATCAGAAACACCTGACTGTATTCAGAGCAGTCCTGTGCGATGTCACCAACTACTTGAAATTTGCGGAGGCCACTGAAGGCAACACGCATTTAAATTTAGGTGTTTTTTTGACGAGAAAGCTGCAAATTTACCATTTTGCACTAAAGCTGCAGTGGATAAATGCAGTAGACAGTAGGTAAAGCTATTTATTTATTGATTTATTGTTTTATTTCAAGCACATGCAGAGCACAAAGAAATCTCTACATTTTTCAGTTTACATATATGTATTCACGGCCAGCTCTAGCCCATTAGATGCCCTAGGCGGGTTTGATGCTGGCGCGGTGGCCATGTGAGGCTGTACAGTGGACGGTGACCTCCTTGTGTCTGTGCAGAGCGAGTGTGAGCAGAGGGGGGAGTCGTACTGGTACTCGGTCACTGCGTCTGTGGTCACCAGGATCGTGGAGAACATCGAGGTGAGTCCTGACCCTCTGATCTGTCTGCTATGGTCCTGTTATCATGGTGATTTTAGGCTTTTTGGGAGTTATTGAAATCCACGCAAAAGAGCTGCAGCAAAGTAATCAGGAGTACTCAACTATAAAAAATATTCGTAGTTGTATTTTTGATAATCGTAATAGGATCCGGACTATTCAGACTCTAAAACACAGAACCATGAGAGCTTTCTTCAGCATTATTAACTCTAAATGTGGAAAAAGGAATGAACAGTTTCTGATTTTCATTAATAACACTTTCTATACACGAAATATTCTCTGACTAGAATCCTTCAGTCTCCATATTTCAACCTGTATTTGATTTATAATGTATTTTTTAGGTCTCATTGTACAATAGAAATAACGGTTTGACTAGTTCGACTCATCACAATATTAATCACTGACTCTTTACACTTTGTTCATGTGTGCAGCTGAAGATCCAGGACGTCCACCTGAGGTTTGAGGATGACTTCTCTGATCCTGAGAAACCCTTTTCCTTTGGCGTCTGCATCAACAGTGTTTACGCTCAGAACCCCTCCAAAGAGGCGGTCAGTCTGTGTCTCTGTCTTCTGTGTATTATTACTATGTACTACTGCTGATTCTAACAGGTACTGTCTGTCTCTGCAGGGGAAGAAGCAGCTGCGGCAGAAGCAGCTGGAGATCGAGGACTTCAGCGTGTACTGGGACTCCCAGAGCTCCATGCTGGGACAACTGCCTGTCAACCAGATCCAGGTCACACCTCTGCTCAGTCTTCTATTTACCGTATTTTCCAGACCATAAGTCGCACCAGCCAAAAAAAATGCGTCATGAAGAAGAAAAAAAAAACATATAGGTCGCACCAGACTACAAGTCACACTTTTTGGGGGAAATTTATTTTTTAAAATTAGGGACCAAGAACAGACATTTTATCTTGAAAGGCAAGTTATGATAATAACAATAGAACAGAGAACAACAGACTGAATAGGCGTTAACATGTTAACGTAACATATTAACAATTCGGTAACACTTTATAATAACTACACCTTATTTAGCCTTAATAAAGCATGAACAAAGGCTTAATTAATAAGGAACAAAGATTTAATTAATAATGACTCACGCTTAGTAAATGCTTAATAAAGCATAATTTGTCTTCACTTTAGAAAAGCTCTCAAAAAGACTTAACTAACAAATAACAGCTGCCTGAATTATCATTGCATTGCATTATTAGTAAATCTTTCTCTCATAGCTTATTAATGATTAATAAATGCTCAAATGGTTAGTTCATGAGTAATTAAGTATGAAATAATTATGAGTAACTATTTACAGCACAGGCAAATTAAGTGCAAGTGCTAATTAAGGTAGTAATTAAGTAGTTACTAAGCGTGACTCATTATTAATTAAATCTTTGTTCATTATAAATTAAGTCTTTGTTCTGACTCCAAATCACTAAATCCACTGAATTCTTCATCCTTGGTGTCACTTCTGAGCAGCTCTTCCAGGAAAGTTGCACGGTGCATCCTCCCAGTTGCTGTAAGGCTTTGTTCTCCATTCCCACATTCTGACACTCCCCCACAAGTTTCTTGCTCACTCTGCATATTTCACTACTTGCAGCAAGACAGTGTTTTTTCTGCAGAAAACTGATACACGAGCCTAGAGCCTCTCGTGGCTGTCGGTCTGAAAATTTTAATATAGAAGTCGCACCGAAGTATAAGTCGCACGAAACGCCCAAACCATGAAAAAAAGTACGACTTATAGTCCGAAAAATACGGTACATGTTTTACTGTTGGAGATGATTCACGATTGGCATATGATTCTAGAACTCATACCAGAAATTTAGTTTATAAAGTATTTAATGAGACAAGGACAGTGCACAATCTACATGAACCTTAACAGGAGAGATGTTTGTACGAGATTGTAGCACCAGTGCTCATTTCCACCTGTCGTCCATGGGCAGGTTCACTGATTGATTGTATTTAATTGACCTTAGCTATCAGCTATTCCTCCTGGAGACCTGTGTAGCATATTTTGGGTTGAATAAAGCTCATCATACCATTTTTATACCATTTTTATACCGCTATAAATATATTTCCAAAAAAGCTATGCAGAGACCTTCTGACTCTTAAGTTTTTCTGATAAAGAACTAGAAAACTCATATCAAATTTGAAGGGCAGTTGTTTCATAAAATCATCTTCTGCAAATCCTGATTTGTCCTTCACCTGAGGCTTCATTGCTCAGAATATTACAACTTTAATCTACTTCCATGTAACTGTGAACATGCAGGGCCTGTCCGCTGTGCAGTTTTGAACAGCCTTTAGATAAAAATTAATTGCAGTATTTACAATGAAAGAAATGTAAATATTGATCCACGTATGTTGTAGTTTAATACTAAATAACTAGGGATGTAACAATATCCAAATCTCTCGGTACGATATTTATTTTGATATTGATTTGAGCTTATATAATTGTAGATAGGACACTTTTTTGCTTTTAAAATACCTTGACAAGATTTTGGTGTGAATTATTTCCGTCATAATCCCAAGAATTCAAGTAAAAAACATCTCTTCATGTTGTTTGCACTGAAATGTATCATGGGATATGTAGTTCCCTATGTTCATGAGCTGCTGCTACTATAAAACCTGCATTTAAGCAAAGGAACTTATAATTTGATGTATTGTGACAGCCCAAGATATTATTGTGAGACTTTTGACGATACGATATCATGATATTTCGGTTATTGTTACATCCCTATAAATAACGATACGCTGTAATAAACTGTCTGCAGGAGGCTATGACGGCGTGCATGCAGAGCCGGGAGCACCAGTACATGTTTGAGCCGGTGTGGGCCTCGGTGCTGCTGCGGAGAAACACGTCCAAAGAGCCGCTGCGCTCCAGACACACGCCCAGGATCGAGGGCCTGATCCAGCTGGAGCCGCTCTCCCTGCGCCTCTCACAGGTCTTTACACTTTTATACCTCCTCACGGCAACACGTGACCCTCACCGCAGTCACGTGACTCTTATGTCTGCTCTGTTAAAGGTTCAGTACCAACAGATGATGCTGTTTCTCAAAGAGCTGGACCGCAGAGAACGAGAGCTGCGCTACAGGAAGTGGAGACCCAAAGTCCCTGTCACCAACAAGTACGTGTTTATTGTTTAACTCTTTTCCCCTTGGACGTCTGCTCGGAACAACCCGTACATATATGACTAGAGCTGCCCATAGAGCATAAAAGAAAACAGACTTCCACGAGTGATTATAAATGATTTTCACACTCATGAACTTAATTGAAACACAGACATATTTGGTATCTCTGGAAACCTTAGACTCTGAACTCATTTATGGATGTTTAAATGTGATTCAACTCATTTACATGTTTATAACAGCTCACAGAAAATGAGAGTTTACCTGATCAGGTGCAAAAATCGAAAAACAAAAAACTGCATTCAGCATCTGATATATGCATGTTCTGAGCACTATATTCATTAAAAACAATATTTAAAATATATTTGTCAAAGTATTTAAACAGATTTCATATCAGCAGATACAGTAAATCCAAGTGTGCACCTGTTTTACCTGTTGTACACGTCTGTGGACCTAATTTGTTTTTTCCATTTAACTTATTCAACTCATTTAACTTATTATAATATAATAATATAATAATAAAACTCTTCCCCGCCAGTGGGTGTTCAGTATTTGTCATCTTGGTTACTTTCTCGTGCGTAGAGCTCCGCATAAGTGTTTGTTTCTGTAGCAGTTCTGTTATACATCACATCTTGGAAAAAAAGACTGAAATATTTCAAAGGACTCACCTGAGCAACATCCAGATTTTGGAGCAATTTCGGTCCATAATCGAATATAAATTCCCTGATAGTTTGTTCGGATATCGCAGGACTTTAATTCTGAATAAAAATGATTTACTTAAGACCATGTAAACACTTGAAATGATTACTTCGGAATTAAGTTTAATTCTGATGTAAGTGGGTGTTTTATTCCGATGTTTAAAGCCAAATTAATTTATTCCTCGATCATGTAAATGTTTTTTCATTTTAAAAATAATTCCGGTCGTTCAGTGCATGCTCATTGGGTCGCCCTTCTGACGCGATCCGGACGATCCAGCTCCACCAGTCCTGGCTTTGGACTTTGCGAGCAGGATGTGGGAGTGGGCTGAGGTAGAGCAGCCAGTTTGTCTTCTTCCTTCCTTCTGCGACACTCTTCCCTTCTCCTCCTCAGCTGACAGACGTAAAGCGTGATGTGAGAATTCTCCAGCTGCTGCACAATTATCATCAGAACCACTGCGAAAAAAATTTGAATCATGTTTGTGTCCGTGGCGTAACGACAAACCAAGATGACAAAAAATCTGGTAGCAACTGAAGTGTGCATTTTCTTCCGGTCGACGTAAATACGTTAGTGTCCCTGTCCAATCAGAACTCTGACCCGACGTTAAGCAGAATTAAATAAAGGCAGTTTAATGTTTTTTTGCATGTAAACCTCAATTTGGAATCATTATATCCATGTAAACTCAAAGGAGAATATTTTAATTCCAAACTATTTAATTCCCAACAGAATTTAAAAAAAACATCTTGTAAACGTGGCCAGTAACAAATGTGAATGTGTTTTGGCGTGGTCCAGTTGCAGAGCCTGGTGGAGCTTTGCCATCCAGGCCAACCTGCAGGAGATCCAGGAGCAGAGGCATCGCTGTAACTGGGACTTCGCTCTGCAGAGGGCCAAGGACGCTCAGACCTACACCAGCCTGTACTTCAGGAAGCTGAAGGGCGTGGCGCTGAGTCCGCAGGAGGAGGCCGAGCTGCAGAGGGTGGAGGAGGAGCAGACTGTGGAGGAGCTGCAGAGTCTCAGAGAAGTGGTGCATGACTGGTTCAGGAAGCAACAGGAAATAGCAGAGGTATGAGCTGTTTTGTTATGTTGTCATGCTGTAGTTTATCTTGTCTGGGTTGATAATGGGTTGGACAGGCATTTAAAATTTACATTAATAATAAAAGAAATGTGTTTAAAATCAACTAAGTGGTAAGTTATGATCATGTAACTCATAATACAGCATATTTTTGAATCTTCATAAACCTGTTATAGAGGCTGGACTTGGTCAGTACTTGGATGAGAGACGGCTGGGAAAATCAGATACCACAGTCAGGCTCCAATGGCAAAAAAAAAACAAACTGTTGTTGTGTCCTTAGGCAAGGCACTTCAACAACATCGCCCAGTATGAATGTGGAGTGTGTGTTATAAATTCCCCAGTTTAATGAAAGGATAGATAAACAGACAGATGAAAAGATACAACAAGGTTCCCACAGTCATGGAAATCCTGGAAAAGTCATGGGAATTGAAAATGTGTTTTTCTAGGCCTGGAAAAGTCATGGTATTTTAGTATTTAGTAATATTTCTCTTTCACACAACTCCAGCGTTCTGTTAAGTTCTCATTAGACTATTATGATTATTTCTGAACGTTTGCGTCTTTTGTTTAAAAGAGACGACAGTAAATGCACTGACACGATTCTGAATGTTAAAAAACTATAATCCCAAACCATAAAGTGAGTGGAAAGAGTTAACATTTCATATTTAGCCCTAAAAGTCTGATCAGCTCTACACATGTAGGTGCCGTAAAGTCATGGAAAATTCACTTTAGGTCATGAAAAAGTCATGGAAAAGTTTTGAAATTTTGTCAGTGAAAACGCGTGGGAACCCTGTCCCTGTAACATAAACTCTGTAATCTGTCAGCTTTCCCCTGGCTGTGCAGTGGCTGTTCTTCATGTCTGAAAAACACTAAAGGAAAGCTGTAATTTAAAGGTCTAAAACTGTCCCTGTCAGCTGCTGTTCTACTCATTGTGTCTGTTTTCATGAATGTCTGGAAAAAAGTGGCTGTTCTTAACATGTCTAAGAAGAAAACACTAAAGGAAAGCTGTAATTTAAAGGTCTAAAATGTTATTCTCTTTTAATATAAACCTTTAAGACACCACATTAAAGGTACACTATATAACTTCTACATAGTGGTGGTGGGGGTCTGCTACTTGCTTGTCTTCATGGAGACGTTATTTCTTTGCCTGGAATGTTCCACAGTAGAGCATTAAACATACTGTATCTCCCTTGTAATTTCCTACGCAGCAACATGGTCTTTTCATTTACAGAAAGATTAAATTACATTGGACTCTATGGTGGAGTGTGGTGATGGAGACGTGTGTGCTTTTCTTGAGAGGTGCAAATGTTTTTATAATGTGATACTTTGTGATTTTACTGTTTTGTGTTGATTGTGTTGCTGCTGCCTTGGCCAGGTGTCTCTTGAAAAAAACATTCAGAATCTCAGTGGGGCCTCCTGGTTAAATAAAGGTCGAATAAAAAATTAAAAATAAAATGTCTTCAATTACAGGTGTTTTATAGCTCAAACATACTTTAAAAAACACAAATTCTTACCATGTGCAGACTCGCTTCTCCATAGATCTGACCATTAACCTGTCTCCATTATGATTACCAAGGTTATTTCCATACTGTGGAAGGCAAAACGAAGACGAGCAGGTGGTGGACCCTTCACCAGAAAAGTTACACAGGGCACCTTTAACCCAGGAGTGTTTTTTTTTTTCTTGCAGAACGTGAGAGAGCCGAGCACAGACCCTCAGCCCGCAGAGGCCGCCTCGTCTCTGCCCAAAAGCGGCAGCTCGGGGATGGTCCAGTACCTGCAGTCCTGGTTCCCTGGGTGGGGAGGCTGGTACGGAGAGTCCCAAGATCCAGACGCTGAACATCTGCTGCCCAGCCCGTCCTCCTGGGACCTCCTGGGTACGGTATACAAGTTTTATCAGTCATGAAATACTGAGAACTACATCAATACACAATAATCAGTGGTGGATGGAGCACTCAATTTCGCAACTTAAGTACAAGTACACATACAGGGGATAAAGTTTACTCAAGTACAAGTAAAAATATCACATGAGAAAAACTACTTAAGTAAAAGTATTAAAGTACAAATTTAAAATGTACTTTAAGAGTAAAAAGTATAAGTGTTTTGCAGAGATTTTTAGAACAATTACAGGATGAAATGTAGTGATTTAAATAAAAAAAACAACCTGATTTTAACAGGGTTCCCACGGTTATGGAGATCCTGGAAAAGTCATGGAAATTGAAAATGTCATTTCCCAGGGCTGGAAAAGTCATGGAATTTTGTAAATTCAATGACAGTTTTGGAAAAATCATGGAATTTTAGTATCTCTTTCACACAACTCCAGCTTTCTGTTAAGTTCTCATTAGACTATTATGATTATTTCTGAATGTCTGCACCTTTTGTTTAAAAGAGACGACAATAAATACACTGACAGGATTTTGAATGTTAAAAAACTATAATCCCAAACCATAAGGTGAGTGGAAAGTGTTAACATTCCATATTTAGCCCTAAAAGTCTGATCAGTTCTACACATGTAGCTGCTGTAAAGTCATGGAAAATTCACTTTAGCTCATGGAAAAGTCATGGAAAAGTTTTGAAATTTTGTCAACGAAAAAGAGTGGGAATCCTGTTTTTATTGATTTAATAATTTTTCTTTTTTGTTTGCTCAAAGTTGGGTCAGAAACTCTAATTAAATGCACTAAAAATAAGTAATAATTCCAGCCATTTCAGCAGGTTTCATAATATAACTTGATGTTCTTGTGAGCTCACAGTATTGTTTACGCACACTGGGACTCCTTCCTGTGTGGCTAATGTAAAGAAAATGTTTGTGCAGCAGAGACCGAGGACTTGTTTGACCCCATGGAGGACTCCCACACGCTCAACACGTTCACCAGACGGGACAACCTCTTTGCCCGGCTTGAGTTTCAGCTGGAGAAGGGCTCCGTGACCCTGTACCACGAGGAACGAGGAGAGGAGCCAAAGGAGGAGCCGAGGGAGGAGAGGGGGCCAGGGGAGGAGCCAAAAAAGGAGCTGCCTAAACTCGGTTCAGTTCAGGAGAGCGGAGTCATACAGCTGGAGCTCTCAGGTAACTGTTCTGTTTACTGCAGACTCTGACCCCGTGTCAAGAAGATTATAACTCAATTTGTTTTGGGAGACATTGCTGTGTGTTTGTGACCCTCAGAGTAACAGAAAAATGTGCTGTGGGATATGATTTTTCCTGTGGCAACGCTTCATAACCTACAGTATTTGCAAACAAACACCTCATTTATAACTACAACTAAGACTACGTTCAGACTGCAGCCTGAAGTGACCCAAATCTGATTTTTTTCCTCCCCTATGCTCCTGTATCTGATCTTTTAATAACAGTCTGAATGACACAGATCCTATTTTTCTCAAATGTGACCCAGAACACTTGGATATGTGCTCCTAAAACCGATACATATCTGATCTTTTGACATACGACTTCAGTGTGAACGGTCAGGTCACATTCATCCCACCTACACGTCAGGCTCAGAGTCTCGTCAATGGAGGGAAAGCGAGGTTAGAGAGTTTATTCATATTTGGTCGGATTGCTGTATTCAGGCTAAATTGCAGGAGTGTTTTTTGAAACGATTGCCAAAGAAATGTCCGAGCGTGACTACAGACGGTCCTGGCTAGTGTGATTCATCAGCCGGTTTTACTTCGTTTCACTTCGTTCAAACCGTCTGACCTCGCAGCCTTAGATTTCGTTCGCTCGACGGCAGGAGGGTACTTTTTTTCATTTAACCAGTCATAAATTAAGCTTTTCCCAAATCCCGTAGGAAGAAGGACAATAACGTCTTTCCCCTTGATGAAATTCACCAAACATTCTCTTTATTCCGGTTTTAAATCCTCGATCTCGTGAGTCGTTGACAACATTGAATATATCACTCTTCGCTGATTGGCTGGTGCCCGAATCTAGTGCAGTGGTCACCAACCTTTTTCAGACAAAGATCTACATGCTTGGTCTCAGAAAGGAGCAGGATCTACCAACATGAACGTAAATAACAACAACAAAAAAAAGTGATCATGTTTATAGTTCCAGACAGCTTTATTTTTGCAATCTTGTAACTTAAGGAACACTCATTACAGAATGGGGACTAAAACACTCTCTGCAAGAAAAAATGTGCAACTGCAATACAAACAAAATGCAAACCAAATGCAGTGAAACAACCAAAATAGTGCAAATTTGACCACTAAACAGCATTAACAGTATATTGAAGGGTTAATGAGAGAAGTTCTATTATTATCAAACTCAGGGTGATGGCTGAGTCTGAATTTCCTTGGATAGTGTTTTGAAGTTTGGTTTATAGTTGCAGACAGCGAAACTGAGACAATCTGTGAGGTGCCCATCAGTCAGACTGTTTCTGTGCTTGGATTTGATGATTTTCATTTCTGAAAAGACCGCCTCACGCAGATAAGTTAAACAAAAGTAAGCACTCACTTTCAATGCACATCTAATATCACAAAATGTTGAATTAAGCTGGAGATCTACCGGGGACACAGCAAAGATCGAACTGTTGATCGCGATCTACAGGTTGGTGACCACTGGTCTAGTGTATTCTGATTCCTGACCTAGTCGCTGGAGAGAAGTGAAATTGAGCAGAGGCGCTAGGTCCTGGCTCCAGTGTCAACGAAAAATAAAGAGCCTGCGAGATACAAGGAGGATAAAGACTCAAACAAATGAAGCGACCGTGGACGTGTAACCTGTCCGTTTTACCAAAACTGGACCGGATTTTGGCAGACAAGCCCAGAGTTTAGGCGACTTCCGTAAACACAGAGCACGCTCGCTGTGTTTGACGTCGTCGTGTCCTCCAGTGCTCATGCGGGACACTTTTGGGACGTTTAATGTTCACACTGGAGATCACATACAAGTCACATTTAATTGGAAATGCAAAAAAATCTGATTTCACAAAAAAATCCGAATTGAGCATTAAGCCCTCCAATTTGAACGTAGACTAATATTCCCACAGAAACCTGCATATTTGTGATATCATGTGGTATGTTGTGCTCCACTCTGTTTTTAAACTCCACACACCTTCACTAGAATCAGTTGGATCATTTCAGCCAATCTCAACCGAACTAAAGGTAAAAGGAGCTGTTAACTTGAAAACTACTGCTTCATGACATCATAGGAAGGAACGGAGCATTTTGAGCTTTTTAGATGTCAACAGACTAAAGTGTTACTCAGACATGTGTGAATGAAACAAAACACTCCAGGTTTGTTTTTGAGGAGGTAACAGCATTATAACATGGCTTAAAGCTCACAAGCATCAGTTTTGTTTAATATATGATTGACTTTAATGCCAGTAGATATTTGTAATAAGGTTATCACTGTCCAAAAAAATGAAAGCTGATCACTGGACATGCACAGCTTTATTTGTATTCACTCAAATATGACTTGACTCTTGTGTCTCAGGGGTGAAGGTGGTCCTGGAGTCCCTGCCTCGCTCTGAGTCGTCTCTTCTCTCGGTGAAGCTGGGGGGATTGTTCCTGAGGGATTTGAGCACCCAAGGAACCATCTTCCCCGTCCTGGTCTCTCCCAAAACAGTAAGCCTAAGTCTGCGCTATGTTTCTCTTTTTTAAAACTGTTCTTCAGACTCACTCACGCTCACTCCTTTCAGGACAAAGTGCTCGTGGCCATGAACCAGTCCCCTGCGCCCGGGCAGACGAGCAGCTCCACAGGTCTGACCTCCAGGTTTATGTTACACTGGGTTTGGAGTGACAATTCTTGACGTTTAACAGATAAATAATGGTTCATGAGACTTTTTAAATTATTTTCATACAAGTGCTTGTTTCTAAACTGCACTGAACACAAACTTACCTCAAGATTTATTTTAGTCAGTCACTTATATGGAGGAACAACTGTAAACAAAATATTTTCCATAACATGGTCAGAATGCCTGGGTATACAGCCTTCACATAAGCATATAGTTTTTGCAACTTAAATTTTTATTTGCTTTTTAACAGAGAAGAAAAATTTTTAAAAAAGGAAAAAGGTAACAACATAAAACAATAGAGAACATGAGGTATTGGGAGGAGGAGTTCTACCAGTGCTAAGAAAAGTGTATGTTTTTTTAGCATTATAATTTCAGTGTCAACAGAGCAGCGATCCCCAGTCAGTGTGCTTTGAGAGATTGCGAGGTGAACTCCCATTAGTCACCCAAAATTAAAAATATAATCTTAATCAATTTGAAGTCTCTACTCAGTACTAAAGGTTGAAGTTAAGTTTATTAACCTATTACAAAAATGCCAGTGCTTTTCGATTACATGAGTCTTCAGAGCTCAGGTGAACAGGCAACTGTTTTAATCATTGTTTCGCAAAGAAGGTGGCGACCTTCAGGTGGGTTGTAAGAGATTTTTTTTGGGTCGCCTTGTCACGTTCTGCTTGTAGGTCTGTGATACACGTATATATACATATACTATATAGGGCTACATTCAGTGTCCAAATAGGCCTCTTATGGATACCTTTTTATTGCTGGTTCACTTACTCAATTACCATCAATTACCAGTTTTTCCTGCAGCACTTTATAGTTAAGGCAGCCACCTTACGTCCCTTCAAACCACACGAATCCTCATAAAACTAGGATTGTGGCAGCTTTTTTCCGCGCATCCCCCTGCTCCTCACTTTTTCGGCAGCACCGTCTTGCCTAACAATACTAATTGTTCAGAGAGACACGATCACTCAGTCAACAATAAAATATCCTCATGAATGTTCAATAATGCTCACACATTTATTTTGTGATTTATGAATAATGTCTGTTGATTTAGGTCACGAAAACTTGTGACTTTTAAAATATGGGTTCCCAGAAAAAAACATTTGGGAACCACTGTTTTAAATGCAATTTTAGAATGATGAGAATCCAGTGATTAACTTTTTAAAAATGGGAAAAAGTCCTCAAAATGTTGTGTACACCAAGAAGCTGGAATCCATGAAGAGCCGGCAGGTCACATGACAAAAATAACAAAAATACAACACATTACTGGTGATTCTAATCAAACAATGGATCATACTGGGCTTAAGTCATATGGGAAATCACAGTGGGGCACATCAACTGTAGGAAAAAACATATCTCATATTAAAGTAAGAGGCAGATTTAAGAAAAAGGAGAAAATCTATCTCTCTGTCACGTGACCTTAAACACATGACCTGTTACCTGTCAAAAGAGTTGCCTGTTCACCTGTACTGCCCTGAAGAAGACTCATGTAGTCCAAATAAATATTCATTTTTGTAATAAAAGCATTATAGCAAAGACCAGATGTGCGGGTGTCTTTTTCTGCTTTATTAACTGTTATAAAAATAGATTTGTTGTCGTAAAAACCTCCCAAACGTGTATGCGCTGTAAATGGTGTTTGACTGAATGTTGTCTGCAGGGGGCGCTGTGCAGAGCTCCTCGTCTCCCGTCTTTGAGATGATTTATGAGCGTAACCCTGTGAGGAGCACGTTTGAGAGGAGACTGGAGGTGCACACGAGTCCTCTCAACATCATCTACAACCCCCAGGCCATCAAGAAGGTCACAGAATTCTTCTACAAGGGCCGCGTCCATACTTCAGGTCAGTGTTGGGGTTCTGTTTTTCTCAGTTTGTAGTTGTACTGGTACTTTGCAGTGACATCACCCTGGAGGTTTCTACATACTGGTTATTGGCAGAATGTTCAAATAAGATTTAAGATCGTCTGAAAACACAAAACAAAAAATGGATTTAAACTCCACAAGAAAGCGAAGTTTCGATAGAGAATATGAGACAGTGACAGAAGCGTGTGTGTGTCTTTGTTCTCAGGGTTTGGATATCAGTCGGAGCTGGAGCTGCGAGTGGCTGAAGCCGCTCGGAGACAGTACAACAAACTGAAGATGCAAACCAAGGCCGAGATCAGACAGACCATCGACCAGCTCCTCGTGGGAGAGTTCATCGTAAGAGACACAAAACACAAACAAGTCTTTAGGGGCGCTATGTAACTTTTCTGATGGAGGATCAAGACACAGGTCTGATCTGTGGAGATGTGAGCCCACTCACAGTAAGAATGCATGTTTTGAAGGGTATTTATTATGGAGTAAGAAAGCTTTCAGAAATATTTGTGTGCATAAGATAGAAATTTGTGCATATTTGGAAAATCAGTGCATACTGTATTTGTCTGTAGGTGAGCATAAAATAAATATTCGTAAAGTCTCGAATCAGTCCAGTTGTACATAAAATGTGTTATCATGAAATTAAAATTTACGATTATGCTTTTTTCAGTACGAACACAAATTCACAGACGCTTCTCGACTGTCAAAAATACATCCTCACTTTACAGGCAGAAGAAACATCGAACGAAATGCTTGACTTTTGCGCCGCATATGGACTGAACCAGGACTGAACCAGAACTGAGTGTCGGGCCTGGAGGTGTAGGTCCTGGCGTAGTCCTGGTTCAGTCCTGTTTCAGTCCTGGTTCAGTCCTGGTTCAGTCCTGGTTCAGTCCTGGTGTAGTCCTGGTCCAGTCCCGGTTTAGTCCCGGTTTAGTCCCGGTTTAATCCCGGTTTAGTCCCGGTTTAGTCCCTGTTTAGTTCTGGTTCAGTCCTGGTTCAGTCCTGGTTCAGTCCTGGTTCAGTCCTGGTTCAGTCCCGGTTCAGTCCCGGTACAGTCCCGGTACAGTCCCGGTACAGTCCCGGTACAGTCCCGGTTCAGTCCCGGTTCAGTCCCGGTTCAGTCCCGGTTCAGTCCTGGTTCAGTCCTTCTTTAGTCGTATGCGGCGCAAAAGTCTGCTCAGTAAATAATGCCTGTGAAGTGATGACGTATTTTTGGTTCGCGTCTGTGAATTCGTATTCGTACCGCAGAAAGCGTAATAGTAAATTTTCATTTTGTGATTGTAATTCTTGACTTTTCAATTTGCATTCTGATGGATAAAATACACACAATACCCTTTATGTACAACTGGATTCAATCGAGAGTTTACGAATATTTATTTTATGCTCAACTACAGACAAATATGTACAAATTTCTATTCTGTGCACATGAATATTTTTGAAAGATTTCTTACTCCATAATTTATGAGCAAGAAAAGTGTGGCACATTCCAGGTAAAGCAACCACATCTCCATGGTGTCAGAACCCCCTACTAGAAAAGTTACATATTGCATCTTTTTAAAAAACACAGTTCTTACAGTGATCATGTGATATCTGCTACTGTTGCATTTGACGCCAGCTTGAAAAAAAATAATTACTGAGAAAGGAAACAACACATTTTTATAATTTTCACAATTCTTTACATGCTTTTATTCACAATCCAATCCACTTTATTTATATAGCACTTTTCATAAACAGACAGTTTCCAAAGTGCTGCACAAATACATAATAATAACAACAATAATAATATAATGATAAAATAAATGCTCAGATTTAATCATACTACTCTTAAAACAATAAAACCAGTGAAATAAAATAAGAGCAAAACCATAGAAGAGCAATAAATAAATAAAACCAATAAAATGAATAAAAAATAAATAAAAGACACAGAGGAACACACAACTCACGCAGTGTTTTTTTAAAAAAAAGCCACAGAATAAAAATGGGTCGTAAGTAACAATGTGTAGTAGATTACCAGACCAGTGGTATTTTGCCAACTTGATCCAACTGTACAGAAACATATGTCGCAAATCTAAACATTACTTCTAAAATCTGCTTTAAAAAAGTCATCTTGAATTACTTAACCAAACATAAATGCTTGTGTTTGCAGGAGAACAGTAAGCGCTGGACCATGAAGCTGGACATCAGTGCACCGCAGGTCATCTTCCCTGATAATTTCCAGTCGGAGGATCCCATGCTTGTAGTGGTGGATTTGGGAAGGATTTTGCTCACAAACTCTTTAGGTAACAGCATGCACGTTTTTTTTTTTTACACTTTTAACCCTTCAAACCACCTCCATCGCTCAAACTCTCTCTAACTTTTTTTTCAGACGATAATAAGACTCACTCCAAAGCCGATCATGAACTGGACGACATGAGTGACGATGACTTCCAGACCCCACTGGCTACTCCGCCTGAGTCTCCTCCTCCAGAACTTAACGTGCCTTCCAAAGAACCACTAAAAAGCCCAGACATACCCAGCCTTCGCTCTCCCGAAACCGCGCTCGCCTGTAGGAAGAAGCTATACGAAAAGTACTCATTGTCGTTTAAGGACTTGCAAATCATGGTCGGCCATTGTAAAGACAACTGGAAGCACCTTCAGGAGAGCGAGGTCGGCCCCACTCACGTCGTGGAGAAGTTCAACGTTCTTCTACAGTTGGAGCAGAGGCTTCGGTACACCTCTGATCCACAGCTTCCCGGAGCCGTCCTGTCAGGAACCCTCCCCGATCTCAAAGTGCACATCAACTTCGAGAAGATGTCCGCGCTGAGGAACTGTCTGGCCCGACTTGGAGGTTCGGCCGATAAAGACAGAAGCGGGCAGGAGAAAAGCGCCAACGTGAGACCCACGGACCCCTTCAGGCATCAGAACATCTTCAAGAGGGACAACAGCTCCTGGAAGCTCCACGGATCGGCCAAGAACCTGACCCAGAGCGTGATGACTCTGGAGCAGCACACGCGGGAGGTCCTGGTGGAGTCCCGTCTGCTGCTAGCCGAGTTCAACATCAACTACATGCAGCTGGGCGTGGAGAGTGACGGACGCTACATCTCCGTGCTCAAAGTCTTCGGCACCAACGCCCATTTCGTCAAGAGACCTTACGACACTGAGGTTTCCCTGACTGTCCACGGTCTTCTGCTCGTGGACACCTTGCAGACGTACGGCTCAGACTTTGACCTGCTGGTGGCCTCTCACAAACATCTCAGTTTTGACATCCCGACAGGCAGCTTGAGAGAGAGCCAGCCCTCGTCTCCTGTGTCCTCTAATGAGAAGCCCCAAGAAGATCACAACCTGAACAAGGACTTATCTACTGGTGCGGCTCTGGACAGCTCGTTCCTGAAAGACCAGAACGCGTTGATAAAGCTGGAGTACCAGTTTGTCAGCTCCGACTGCCCCTCCATGAACCTCGACAGCTCCCTTCAGGTCACCACCATGCAGGTCAACAACTTGGACATCATCCTCAATCCTGAAACCATGGTGGAGCTGCTGAAGTTCTTGCAAAAGTCTTTCCCAAAAGAGGAGAGCGATTTCACCTCAACAACGCACCAACCTTCTGTCTCCGACGAAGAGGACGGCACGTACCAGGTGACGTACGATCAAAACACGGAGCTGACTGTGGAGATCCAGCGGCTGAACGTGCTCCTCTTGCGTACGGTGTCCACTGGCTCTGTGCTCGGGGCGGAGAAGAAGTGTCTGAAGATCGCCACGGCCAGCATCACCGGGACCAAAGTCAACGTATCTCTGGGCAACCGCATGGAGGTCCACGGCTCCCTGGGCTCCCTGCAGCTGGTGGACCTGACTCACGACGCCGTCCGGAGCCAGTTTGTGGTCAGCATCGGCAACGTAGAGGACCTCTCAAATACAGAAGGTGTAACGTTACTTCCTGAAACCGCAAGCGTTCCGTGCGAAGCTTTGAATTTCCACTTCTCGGAAAAATCCCAAGGAGAGTGTTTCTTGCAGCTCGAAATGGCTTCTTTGCATTATAACCACTCACCCAAGTTCTTGAAGGAGTTGACGCTTTCAGCCAATGAGGTTGAAGATAATTTCCGCTCCATGTTGAAAAGCGCGGCGTCTAAAGTGTCCACGGTCCTGGTCACGAAGACGGCGGAGTACAGTGGAATGGTGTCCCTGTTTGAGACCCCGTCCCGCAGAGCTCGCACCCAGAGCCAGTGCTGGATGTACCCTTGC
This sequence comes from Boleophthalmus pectinirostris, assembly GCF_026225935.1. NCBI lineage: Eukaryota > Metazoa > Chordata > Actinopteri > Gobiiformes > Gobiidae > Boleophthalmus > Boleophthalmus pectinirostris. The sequence continues at coordinate 4,364,386 of NW_026571515.1, read as the reverse complement.
GATGAGGGCGAGGAGGACCTTCTGGAGGAGTCCCAGAGCAGTATAGACACGTTTTTAGTGAAGCTGACTTTAAACATCGAGATTGAGTCACCGGTGGTTTCTCTACCGCGTAAACCGGGGCACATGGAGCTGCTGGTTGGTCACTTAGGGAGAATCTCCATCCAGAATTTTGTGACCGGGCAGGGTTGCGAAGAGGAGCAGCTGCAGGTGTTGGTGAGGGACATTCGGCTCTACTCGCTCAACCTCAGTCATCTGGATTTGAAAAAGGCTCACGCAGCGGACAAGGACACATCTGGTTTCTCTGAGGGCTTCAACCATAACACGGTCCAGTTCACACGTCATGACTTCTTTGAATCACTCAGCTGTGGAAAAGGTCATTCTCATTTAAAATAAGATGTTTTTATGAAAGCTTTACGTTTATACTTAATGTGTATGTGTGTTTCTTGCGTTATTTCAGCTTACCATATTCTTAAAGACACTACAATCCAGTTCACCATGGAGAAGATCCCAGCAGAGGACAACAATCACTTTGCGTTCCTGAGCACAGAGGAGCCCTGCAGGAGCTCAGGGTTACTTAAAGTCCAGGGCAAATTTATCACCCCTGTTCAGGTAATTATAATGTTTCCAATAGGGATGGGCATGATTAGTCGATTTATCGATAATTGATCATTAAGAATTTCATCGATTACGTTAATTTTAATCGACAAACCGAATGTAGGTTGCTGTGTGTAGTGTGACCAAACGGGGTTCGTACATGTGTCTCTGCATCAGAAGGAGCGAGACACAAACAGTCGGTCAGTCTGCAACGTACCGAAGCACAAATGCGTATTTAACGATGACTTGTACAAGAAATTCCACGCTTTCCATTGCGTTCGGGACAAGTGTGAGGCCATGTGCACAGTGTATAGTGGGAAAAAGTTTTGTCAGGTGAGAGTAGCCAATGTCGATGACGAGGTCCCACCTCCCTCCCCCCGTACAGTGTCCTGGTTTTGACAAACGCAAATCTGGTCACACTAACCTGTATTCCACTGAGTTGTGTCTTTTAATCCGACAGAAATTGACCGCATCAGCCACACAAGAGCTGTAGTTTTATCTTCGCTAAGTTTATGCAAATTAGCGATGTGGTTTTAAGTTTCGTTTCTGTGAGAGTTGCGCAGATCTGCATTAAACACATTATAATCTCAAACAGCTGATGTGGCTCTAGAGTCGTTATGTTTATATGTCGTAAAGTTGAATTTATTTATGCAGATTAGTGCAGATAGTAATAATAATGATGATAATTTTAATATAAAAACGTTAATCGATAATCGATCGACGATTGATTAAGAAAATTTCATCGAATGCCCATCCCTAGTTCCCAACCTCACCTCAAACCAGCATCAGCTAATCACAGAATGTAGACTAAATGCACAACTCTAGCAGAAATTTATTTTTCTGATAACAATTCTAAAGCTGATTTAGGCTGGTTATTAGGGATGTAACGATAACCAAATTATAATGATATCGTCAAAGTTCTCACAATAATATCGTGGACCATCACAATATATCGAATTACAAGTCTCTTTGCTTAAATTAAGAGTTATGGTGCCGCAATAGCTAAGAAAAAACAGAGGGAACTACATAGACCATGATCCTTTGCTCCATTTCAGTGCAGACGACAAGAAGAAATAACAGTTCTAACACTTAAGTCTTAGTTCTTTGGATTAAGGCTTGTCAAGAGGCATTTTAAGAGGAAAAAGTAGCATATTCACAGTTAAAATATCGCAATAAATATCGTACTGTGAGATGTATATCGTGAAAATGTCGTACAGAGAGATTTGGATATTGTTACATCCCTAATCGTGAGCCTCCTCACCATATTGTGAGCTTACGTGACGACCAAATAGCAGCGATTGGTTAAATGATAAAAAGTACCTGCCTACCGTAGAGCGAACGAAATCAGACTGTTTCTACGAAGTGAGATGAAGGTGAACCGGCTGATGAATCAGGCTAGGTTATCTGATCAGAAAGCAGAATGCATACAGCCCCTACAGCTCAGGGAGGGAATTCTGGAGGTTCTGAGCTTCCACATGAGGCCTGTCCATAAACTGAGAATGAGAAAAACTTTATATTTATATTAAGTACTTTATATTACATATTGTTACAGTCCTGGCTCAAAAGACAACAAAGAAGGAGGGAACACGACAACAGCTGCGGTTTTTAACACTGGTATGGGCGTTTCTTATAAAAACATGATGGTAGTGATAGTAGTGGCTGCGGCGTGGTGGCGTGGCAGGAGAGGAGGGGAAAAAGGGAGGAGACGTGCCTCCGCAGGCCTTTTATACTCCTGCTGAGTCACGTGGGTGGAGCATCAGGCAGGGCAGCTTAGGCAGGTGAGGACACAAGCCTGGAGAAAGAGAGAGCGACAGGAAGGCGCAGGGCGAGTCACAGCCTGGGCCCTGACACATGAAGATATTTACATACAGTATCTTTCTAGCTTCTGTTTTAAATGCATGTTTGAAAGCACATATATGGTCTTTGTTATTTGTGTGAGTCCATAGTCCATTTGTGGCTCTGTCCTCAGGTGTTCCTGTGTAAACCCGTGTACGAACAGGTCATACAGACACTGGACAGCCTCTCTCTGATGGAGGAGCAGCGGGTCACTCCGAGCCAGCCTCCTACTCCTCCTCCACCCACCCCTCCAGCACCCGCCCGCACCGCTTCCCCAACCCGCCTGGGGGTCTGTTCGCTCGGGACCCTCCCCACATCAGCTTCTCCTCCCCTCTGGCTCTACAGGCCCATGAGCCCAACCCGGACACTCTTTCCTTCACACAGCTCAAAGTCACACTACATGTGCCAAAGCTACAAGTGCAGCTCAATGCAGACCTGACCCAGGGCTCCCAGGGGCTGGTGAGTTTGAGCTTCCTCGACCTAGAAGGCGACATCACCAAAGACCATCCTCAGCTCCTGGCTGTACAGCTGGCCCTGCGCTCACTGCTGATGGAGGACCTCTTGGAACACAACCCGGACTCTAAATACAAACATCTAATGGTGTCCAGAGGAGCTCCAAAACCTTCTACCTTCAGCACCAGGGAGTATCTGTCTCAAAGCTGCCCTTCCGTGTCCAACGTCCAGTACCCGGACATGCCCCGCTCCCTGCCCGCCCACATCGAGGCCGCGCAGAACGTCTTCCAGCTGTACCAGAGACACCCCAGCACCCCCTCTGCCACCCGGACCAAAGCTAAAGAACCAGACTGTCCGAGCACCCCGCCCCCCTCGCCCACCCACAGAACGCCCTCACAGCACGGCACAGACTTTGACGACTCCTTGGTGCACATTAACATTCTGCTGGTGGATCAGGCTCACCCGGAGTTCAGGTCACGGTACGGGGGCGTGGGGCGCAGCGTGGACGTGGACTTCAACTGCCTGGACGTCCTGATCACTCTGCAGACCTGGGTGGTCATTCTGGACTTCTTTGGGATCGGGTCCACGGCCAATAATCACGCGGTGAAGGTGACCGCCATGTCCCCCCAGCCTGTGTGCGAGCCTTACGCCGAAGACAAAGAGGGGCAAGCTGTGAACACTAAAGTAGATCTAAAGGTACAATTTGAAACAATATCTGTACAGAATCTAAGTTTTTGTGTCTCTGTTTATTGTCTCATTTTATATAGATGGTGTCAGACAGTGTTTTAATGAGGTCTCCTTCTTTTGTGTCCTTTTCTCAGGTGCATTCTTTGTCTCTTATTCTGAATAAGAAGGCAAATGAACTCGCTCGAGCCAGTGTTTCCAAGTTATCAGCTCATCTGGACATGTTGGGTATGACTCATAATTAGGATCAACACTCATCTTTATAAAGCCAGTGTACTAGTTGTTAATTTTATCTTTGCATAACAGATGGTGATTTAGCTTTGCAAGGCAGTCTGGGAAGTCTGTCCCTGAGCGACCTAACGCCGCACGGAGATCTGTATCGAGAGCGCTTCACTACAAGAGGAGCTGAGGCTTTAGTTTTTAATATCCATAAGTATGTACTTATATGATTCTGTCATGTTCTAGTCTGTGAGATCTCTGACAGTAATCTCTGTCCTGTGCAGGTACGGGCAGCCCGACCCCTGGCTGGAGCGAGACTGTGACGTGCGCGTGTGCCTGCAGATGGCGTCAGTGCAGTATGTCCACACACAGCGCTTCCAGGCCGAGGTGGTGGCCTTCATCCAGCACTTCCTCCAGCTGCAGGATGTCCTGGGCCGACAGAGGGCCGCTATGGAGGGTCAGGCTGTGAGTGCTGCCCGGACAACCAAGTCACATACATGTAACACAGGCTTTATCGGGGCTCTTCTTTGACAGAATGGAACTTGTATCTTTTTTACTTTTATATTAATTACATTATAGTCCGTGGCTTGCCTTTTAACACACAACAGAGACACAGATGACTGGAATGTCACTGATGACGCACACACAGGTGCAACATCAGACAGGACATTAACCATACTGTAAATCATCATCAGTACTGCACAGCTTCTGCTGCTGCACTTCCAAGATGGAGTTTCTTTGATAAACATTTGACTAACCAGCCCTTAACCTGGGACAGCTGTTTGTTCTGGTGTGTTAAAGATAAAATGAGCCTGTTCTTCTTCACATAGACATTCACTTGTTATCGTCAGTATTGTGGTGGTGCTTGTGTATTGATCGATGCTTCTCTGCTCAGGTTCGGGACCAGCCTCAGCGAGCCTCAAGAGTTCTCCTGGACATAGAGGCCGGGGCTCCTGTCATCGTGATCCCAGAGAGCTCGCGCTCTCCCAGGGTCATAGTGCTGAACCTGGGCCAGCTCAAAGTGCAGAACCGCTTCCTGCCAGCAGGGGCACATGGCACCTTCTCTCTGCGGGACAAGGTAGAGAAACTGACCATGGCTCATGCCTTTCTGCCCTGTCTGGTGAGTCTGCCACACGTGTGACTCTGTGAGCATGTGCGCCGCTGGACTAACACGCCTGGGCCAAAACACACTTTTATTATTTATATGGTTTTAAAATGGTAACTAGACAGAATTATATGATTTTCACATTAAAATATCAAACTCACATAGATCTAAAGGTAGAGCGTACAGAGATAAAGCGTATGGGCTCTCGGAGTACTTGCAACAGCAACAATCATTTATTATCATGTGTTTTTTTGCTGCTTTAAACTGTAAATCACTAGCTCTGTATTGTTCAGCTGTTCAATGCTAGACTAAAATCCTAAAAGAAAACAAATCACTCTAATACTGCCACACCTCTGACTTTCACCACAAGGTAACCAAACATATTGCTTTCCAGCTATTTAGTCAGGTGTGTGCAGATGAGTTCACAAACCCATGTGTTGTACTTAACAGTGCCACACATATGAGTCAGGTGTTTATTATTCTGCCTTATAATAGCAAATTTATGAATCACTTTCACATGAGACTGTGCCTGATTCTGACCACCTTGTGTTTCTTTGAAGAACTTAATACTGCATGCAAACTCATACAAGGACCCGTCCCATTTCAAGGTACTAGTGCACAGGGAGCTCTGGTTTGTGTAGTTTAATGTAACATAACCAGTGTTCTTTCTGACTGATCTGGAGTTGTGTGAGTTTGCGGTGCTTTCTTGTTACTCATATTTGAAGCATGCCACCAGCAGATCTTTGCTGCTTGACCATAACTGATGTCTTTTGTATTTTTGGCACACACTTTGCAAAGCATTGGATTTTGCTGAATTTGTTTATTGTGTGCAGTCCAACGTCCCACACACCAGAGTCTAACTGTGTGACACTGGCTTTGTGCTTGTTTTGTTTGTGAAGGAGCGTGTTCAAAAGGCTGCAGACAGAAGTGAAGAGGAGAGAGCTCAGAGTGTCATCAGCGCCCCCTCTGGGTTCTGCCTGGGACGACCACACGCTGCCGCCTCTGGATCGGTGTCAGAGGATCTGCCAGGTATCAATTACATATCTATCTTAACTTTTCTATCTAACTTTTTCATGGATGGGACAAGAGTTCATGAGATAAAATAGCCACAAGATTATGCACACACGATGGCCTTGATTTGTTTTCCATTTGTTTCAATTTTTTTTCATCAGGTATAAAAAGACATGAACAGTGTCACAACATCAAACATACAAGAAATGAATGAAAAGGAGCAGAAATCTTATGTGATCTTATGTTATCTGCCATCTTTTCCCTTTTCCAGACAAAATATCAACACCGATAGTCACTTCAAAACATTTCAAATCAGCACATTTCAGTTCAGGCAGTTCAAAAAAGCAGTGCTACATGACAGAAATACATAATAAAATAAATTAAAAAGGTCAAAAGTAAAAAAGTGTGAACTGGGTTGAAGCAATTTATTTATTACAAATTCTTATCTTGTGTGTTTTGTCCCACCAGTGCTACTTTAATATTATCAGTATCATATATAAAAACTAAACCTGTGTCTCCAGAGCCTTTACCTGCAGACAGAGACACATACAAGTTTGTTTCACTCTCAGTTTATGTTCAGGCCTCATGTGAAAGCTCAGAACCTCCAGAATTCAGTCACTGAGCTGCAGAGGCTGCACTTGCTGATTAATCATTGGCTTCCTCCTCTTTGTGGTTTGAAAATCAGGTTTAAACAGTCAGTAAATTTCATAACTAGCGTTTATTTATTCATTTATTTATTTTTTTTCTTTTCATCCTTTCTAGCACACATGTATTTGTTTTAATTTGAAAATACCTGGCTGACCCGTCTCTGTTTGTTGTGCACAGAGGAGCACGTGTGCCTGCTGGACTGTATAGCTCTGGACCTGGAGGAGATGGACATCTTCGCAGCCGCTCGCGTTCCCTCGGACAGCTGTGGTAAAGCAGCGGAGGGCACAGACCTGGTGTTCCCCTCGTACCTGATCCAACGCACCGGCGCCAACATGCTCAAAGACTGCTGCCGCCTCAAGCTCAAAGTGGAACGCAATCTGGACAAGTGAGAGCTTCAAACACACTTCAGCTGGATTTGTGTTAAATATGTTGTGCTGTTATTGTTCATACAGCTGAAAAGGAAACAGTTTCTAGATGTTGATGTGTTAATTTTAGATGGAGCACGTAATCCAATATTATTATTTTAAAAAGACACATGAGAAAATCCACCTGTGTAAGGATTAAGCTGCAAACTGTACATTTAAAAGACATGGCTTAGTGTGTTTTCTTGTGACTACAATGATGTCTGTGAAAAGGAGGAATATTACTTACTTTTGTAGCTATAAAGTACTAGTATTTCGTATTTAACTTTCACTTAAAGGTGCACTATATAGCTAGAGTCCACAACCGGTTTGACTCCATGAAGATATTATTGGGTTGCCTGGAATGCCTCATAGTATGGCATTAAACTTGCCTATCTCCATGGGGATAGATAAGTAGGAGGTCCCGGGGACGACCCAGGACATGCTGGAGGGACTGTGTCTCTGGGCTGGCCTGGGAACACCTCGGGGTACCACCAGAGGAGCTGGAGGAAGTGTCTGGGGTGAGGGAGGTCATGGGTCCCTGCTCAGAAGAAGTGGAAGAAAATTGATGGATGGAACTCCATGGAGACGAGCCAGTGGTACAACCTGACCAACTTACTGGTCACTCCATCTCACATCAAAAAGATCTTCATGAGTAACTTATAATTAAAATAAATAAATAAATACATAGATAATTTTAATTTAATTTTGCGGAAGAGCAGTAATAACATCTCTACAGACACTGGCAGGTTGTGGACCCTGACCCAGAGAAGTTACATAGTGCAACTTTAAGTTCTTGTGCGCTGTAAGAGTTAATAAAATGCCATTCATTTTGACAATGACAACAACAACTTTATTTATAAAGCACTTTTAAAATCAAGGTTTACAAAGTACAAGCAGCAAAGAACAATACAAAAAGGATAAAAATAGCACGCAGAAGGCATACAAAAACAGACAATGATGCAAATAATTCAATTAATTATAATAAATAAATAAAAAGAAATAAGGAATAAAATCAAGCTAAAACCAGTTAAATAAAAATTAGCCTTAGGAAATGATTTAAAAGATGGTAGTGACGGTGTGAGCCCTAACTCCTCAGGCAGGTCGTTCCAGGACTGAAAAGGCTCCATCACCTTTGTCCAGAGCCTGGACTTTGGAACAGACACAGTGACCTGCCTGAGGATCTAAGGCTGTGGGAGGCTCGTACGGGGTTAAAAGTTCTGAAATCTAACTTGGTGCGAGACCTAAATGAGCTTTAAAAGTGATCAGTAAAATCTTAAAATCAATTCTAAAACACACAGGAGCCAGTGAAGGGAAGATAAAACAGGGGTAAACCAGTTGGAGGCGGGAGATAGATTTGGATTTTAAGGCCGGAGAGGAGGGAGTTGCAATAGTCTTATTACAGATACAGTAAATAAAAATTGTTAGAACTACTTTTAACTTGTTTTCAGTAACATGATTTTCCAGTGGTCTGAACAAAGTATGTTAATGGTGATGTAATTGTTTTAGGGAGCTGAGCCATGCTGTTCCAGACCTGACCATCCACGGCAGCCTGTCGTCAGTGCACTGCTCTCTGGACCAGGACAACTACAGGCTGATCCGGGGCCTTCTGGAGAACAACCTGGGAGAACCTGTGGAGGAGTTCTTAAGACCGTACAACCTGCAGGACCCCAGTATCTACGTAAGACCCCAGTATCTAAAAAAAAGACTACTGATGCAGACAGTGGTCTTTTTTCATCCACCAACCTATAATTTAAAGGTGCACTGTGTAACGTTTCTAGTGGAGGGTCTGCGCCTGCTTGTCCTTATGGAGATGTTAACAGGGGTTTTCACACACACACACACACACACACACACACACACAGGCCTTTGAAGTAAATGCATCTTTTGTGTTCCTGCAATGATGAGTTTCAATAACAACTCATAATATATATTTTTTTATATTGTATTTTCATATTTTTCTAAAAGTGCATTCATAAATGATTTTTGCAACAGTAAATAAAATCCAACTTCATGCAGGCCTAATTGAGGCGACTTTAACATCACTGGACATCAGAAGGACACCAGGTCTAAACCAGGTCTAAACCAGGTCTAAACCAGGTCTAAACCCAGACTAAACCAGGTCTAAACCAGGTCTAATCTTGGACTTGAGAGAGAGAGGGAGAACATCGAGTTCGTAGAGCAGGGTGTTTGCAAAGCGCAGTCAGGCGACAGCTGCGCTTAGCCCCCGTGGGGCGTGGAGCTCTGCGCTGGTCCTTTCGCCTGTGATCACCCAACGGTCTACGCAGGTGCACCGCCGGGCCTGTCCCAACATTCAGTCCTTGTTCATTTCTGGTTTATTGCTGTTTTAGTCCTGTTTTAGTCCTCTTTTAGTCTTCTTTTAGTCCTAGTTCAGTCCTGGTTTATTCCTCCTAGTTCAGTCCTGGTTTATTCCTCCTGGTTCAGTCCTGGTTTAGTCCTGGTTTAGTCCGTGTGTGTCGCACCTCCCCAGTGGCTCTTTGGTGCCCCCCAGGGGAGGGGGGCCTCACCTATTGAAAACCGCTGGTCTAGATGGTAGAGATTAAACTTGTCTATTTGAAGGGAAACAACTATAGGCTACATTATAGGTCAGATCTGTGGAAAAGGAGCCCTATTCACTGAGAGAATAATTGTATTTTTGAGCAATAGACGAATAAATGTCAGATAGATGTGTTTAGTGTCATACCGTGGAACGTTCCAGGCAAACCTTCCACCAGAAAAGTCTTATCTCTGTTATAATGTTGTTTCCTCATCACAAACAGACCTGGAGTTGTGTTTTGTTTCATTCACACATGTTTAACACACAAACTCTTACATATTTAGTCTGAGTTTTTCTCTCAATCTGAAAACTGTGCTTTTAAACTTCACACACCTGCAGTAGAATCATTTGGATAATTTGAGCTCTGGTATTGCTAAAATATAATGAACAAAAGGTAAAAAGGACTTGTTAACTTGAACTTTGAGCCTCGGGTTGTGACTGTGATCATAATCTGCTGGTGATTGTTGTGCTTTCAGACGGTGCTCAGTGGAGATGTCTACACCACCTTCTCCTTCCTGGTGGACATGATGGACGTGAGCCTGGAGATCCTGGACTGTCCGAAGGCGAGTGAGGACCAGGGTTCTTTAGCCAGGTAAGAGACAACACAAGGAGCTGGAGACTGAATAAGACTGGTCACCACAGTATTTAAAGAGCTTTACCGGCCAGAGTTTTTCTTTTTTTTCTTTTGTTTGTGGTATGTATGGTAAGGCAATTGATTTATTATTATTTATTGACAACAGCTTCTGCAATTGATCCATAATTAAGAAATAGTTTTAAGGTGCGTTCAGACATTCACAACATCAAAACTGGGTCTAAACAGGACTATACCCAACTCTAAACCTGGACTAAACCAAGGACATCAGGACTAAGACTGTGGGACCAAAAAACGACTGCACCCTTACTTATTGAGATTATAGTTTTATTTAATTAAAATAATGTTATTCCAAATTAAAAGTGCACTATGTGACTTTTCTCTGTTTTCAGCATGTTTGTCCTCATGGAGATGTTATTGATTTGTCTCGAATGTTCCACTGTATTGCTTTAAACTAACGCATCACAGTGCTTGAGTGCTTTCTCACTGTGAGCGCCTCTCCACAGATCTCAGAACTCTTGTCTACATTGAGATTTTAAAAGAAGTTCGATGCCATACTCTACTCTGAACTTATTGCTTTGCCTGGAATGATTAAAAGTTCAGAGTTTGCTTTATTTTCAGTTTCTTCACATGTACTAGACATACAAAGTAATCGAAATTACGTTTCTCTCTGTCTCATGCTTAGACAACGACTAAGAGAACGAGAGGCCGCACGTCATAACACCATTCAATTTTTGCTCAAAAAACAAAAAGAAGTAGTAGTAATAATAATAATAATAAATACATAAAAAGAGTAATTTTCCCTGTAAGGATAATAAAATCTTCCTTAACCTTACCCTAACCTCATGAATAAATAATAATACATCTCCACGGAGAAAAGATGGTGAACCGTTCACCAGGAAAGTTACACAGTGCGTCTCTGAATACAGTTTTATGTGAGTTATTTACCTTCAGAGCACATGAGAGACAAGAGAAGTCTTTGACCTTAAATGTTTGTGACACTGAATGTTACAGGAGATGAATAGAAACAGCATATGTACTAGTACTAGTTTAGAAACTAGTACAAGTTTAGAAATAAAACTACAATGCCCATCTGAAGTTCCTCTTTCTTGTTATAATTATTTTGAATGCTTCTGTGATTTTAGTATTTCTGACTTGCATCACAAAGGTCATATTTCCGCTCGCAGGTTTGACTTCATGAAATCCAAGCTGCTCTTTGAGAGTTTCTCCAACGGCTCTAAGTCGGTAAACCTGGTGTCCCACTCGCTGCTGGCGTTTGACACGCGCAGCCCCGACCCGCACGCTCACCCCAGAGCCGGACACAAGCACAACGTGTTCGACTGCATCCTCCAGCCCTCCAAGACCGGCTCCAACCGCGCCTCCCTGCAGCTGGAACTGCACTACAGGTACAGGACTGTCAGAGCATAGAAATGTGTTTTGTTTTTTAGTTTAGTTTTTACTTTGAATTATTGAGCATTTTTTTGTAATTTAAGAAAAAGAAATTATTATTTTTATGGTAAATGGTCACTTTTTATACAGCTTCAAGGCACTCAAAGCTTTTTACAACAAGGAACTACTCGCCCATTCATACAACAGTGTACGCAGACACTGGGGGCAAGGTGGGTTAAGTGTCTTGCCCAAGGACACAACAACAGTATTCATTTCTGGGAGCTGGAATCGCACTGCCAGCCTGTGGGTCTGTGGATCTGAGGGCTCTTTTTTTATGTTGAACCACTTCATAGTTCCTCCAGCGTGTCCTGGGTCTTCCTCGGGGCCTCCTCCCGGTGGGAGATGCCCGGAACACCTCCCAAGGGAGATGCCCAGGAGAGGAGGCATCTGGAATAGATGCCTGAGCCACCTCAACTGCTCCTCTCAATGTGAAGGAGCAGCGGCTCTACTGTGAGCTCCTCCCGTGTGACTGAGCTCCTCACCCTGTCTCTAAGGGAGCACCCAGCCACCCTGCGGAGGAAACTCATTTCGGCCACTTATATCCGCGATCTCATCCTTTCGGTCATTAGCTTTTTATTTTATTGCATAACGAAAGAAAAAAGGGCAATGCAGAAACATTGATAATAGTTAATCACATAAAAATAATATTATAAAACTGGATAATGTGTTCTCAGTTTTGTTACTGTTGTCAATCTAAAATATTTAAAACTAGAATTTAACTTTTTTTTTTACTTTTCTGTGTGTTTTTATTTTTTTTTTTAAAAGATCCACTAAAGATTCATCGTCCTTCACCGTGGTCCTCAACAACCTGCGTGTGTTTCTGATCTTCGACTGGCTGCTGCTGGTGAGAGACTTCCTGAAGATGCCCGCAGAGAAACCCCCGAGTGGAGCTCCGTCCAGGCAGCGCTGGCCCAGCAACACCAGCACAGACTCCGCCTCCTCCGTCACCTCCATCACTATGCCCAAGACGGTCAAGAGCGGAGTCGTCACCAAGAGGTCCACAGTGCCCGTGAGCCAAGACCGCTGCCTCGAGGTCAAGATCAACGTCACAGGTACAGTTCAAGTCTCATTGTGACCGAATCAGGACATGGATCTGTCCTCTATAACCAAAGAGAAGATTATTGTATTAATCTCTTAAAGGCAATACAAAACACAGCAGTGATTTTAATGAAATGGCAATGGCTCTCAGAAAATGATTTCTAGTCCCATTTTCATTCTTTTGTTTTGTGCAGGCACAGAGTTTGTGGTGGTGGAGGACTCCTCGTGTCTGGACACTAATGCCATTATTCTGAAGGGAACCACAGTCCTCACCTACAAACCGCGACTGCTGGACAGGCCCTTCTCCGGGAGCCTCGCTGGGATTGAGGTAATAAACATTATTCACTGTCTTTGTGGAAAGGAAGCATTCACTTCAGTTTAATCTCTGGATACTCTGTGAATGAGACCCTGTTTATCTTGACTGGTGTTGTCTGTTCCTCAGGTGTTCTCCTGTCGCCTGGGCAGTGAGCAGGAGACGGCCCTGTCCATCATCGACCCTGTCAATGTCCAAGTGGAGCTGTGTGGAAGCCCCACATACCAGAGCAGCTCAGGTCTGCTGGACGCCTTCAACGTGGAGGACATCCCCCCTCTGCTGGAGGTCAGACAAACCCAGTATATCTGCTTTTTGTTGTCATTCACAAGCAAACATCTAGGTGAACGCTAACACCTAGGTCAGGGGTCTCCAACCTTTTTCTTCCGGTGATCAACCTTTACAAAAAGAAAATGCCAAAGAGCTACTAATTTTAGCTGTAAAAAAAAAAAAAATGATTTATCAGTGCACAGAGTTAGGCATCAACATGATACTTTTATAATTGTAGTTCACCAAATTTGAGTCATTTAGCACAATATGTATAATTCAGAAATCCTTTGGTGAGCTACTTGGAAGGGGGTGAAGAGACACTGGTAACTCCCGAGCTACAGGTTGGAGATCTGATCTAGGCTAACTCTGCTTTTCCATGTGCAGATCCAGTTCCCTGCTCTGGCCATCCGCCTTTCCTACAACGACATCCAGCTCTTTTTGGACATCGCCAAGTCCCTCCCTTCATGGGGCACTCAGGAGACAGACACACAGAACCCCCCAGGCCCGGAGCCCACGCCCCCCAAAGACAGCTTCACAAGGAAAACAGAATCTCTAATCGGTAACCACAATACAGATAATATTTGTGTTCATGTTATTATTATATACATTGAGTTTTACAATATTATTCTGTCCTTGCAGCATCTCAACTCTCCCATTTACAAGACCTCGGCTTTAGGAAAGAAGACTGTAAAAAAGCTCTGATGCTCTGTAAAGGCAAGTGAGAATAACACCATAACACACACACACACTCCTGTAAACTAACGTGTGTGTACCTGCTGTGTGTGTGTGACCACAGGGCAGCTGGACCAGGCGGCCACCTGGCTCCTGGAGAACGCAGAGAACATGGGCAGGGCCAGGGCAGACTCGAGCTCGGGTCACGGCGCTCCTCTGTCCGGTCTGGAGCTCAAGGCTGACAGTGTGTGCATCTGCTTGATCGACGACTGCCTGGACTGTGACATCCCCCTGGCCGAGCTCACCTTCTCCAGTGAGTCCAGAATGACCTCTGCATAACCTTTACTTTTACTGCACAGGGTTAAATAATAATACAAGTCTGCTCTGAATATTCTGCCTGCTGAAATAAAGTGTTTAAAATATCACGGATGTGTTTCAATGACTCTAACCCTGAGGTGTGTTCTGTCAGGGCTGTACGTCCTGCAGAGGATCGGCTCCACTCAGGAGGGCACCGCCAGCTTTGCCCTGTCTGGAGACTTCTACAACAGAGAGCTGTCAGGTAATCCTCACTGTGCAGAATCGAACTGACCTTGTGATAAATCCACAAGAAATAGAAGTAACTTTTGTGGGGTCATAGTATCATTAAGAAAAAGTGAAAATGATCTTTCATCACTCTGACTATAGAACATTTCTGATACAAGTGAAGCTGACTGTATTGTTTGCTGTGTGTTTTAGGCTGGGAGCCCTTCATTGAGCCCTGGCCGTGCTTCTTGTCCTGGCAGCAGCAGGCGGCCGGTCGCCTCCATCCTCCACGACTCAAGATGGCCGTCAGGGCCAAGCAGAGGCTGGACATCAACATCACCTCAGTGCTCATGGGTAAGAATGTTTCAGGACTTCAGGACGGAGAATAATAATTTAAGTCTTCAGTGCAGCTGTGTGTCTAACCCTAACTGTTTTTCAGAACAATACAACACGACCAAGAGCTCGTGGATGGCGGACTACTGTAAAGAGGAGGAGCAGAGCCCCCAGAGCCCGGTGCCTCTGCCCTGGGTGGGCTCCTCTGTGGACCCTCCCTGCTTCGACAAAAGTAGGTCCATCACACACCGTATCAGTCTGGAGGACGAAAAGGACTCTCATTATATCACATACTTTTCTTTGTTAAGAAAAGGTTTTCTTTGTTAGTTTGCAAATTATCTTCATTATAATCTACTAAAATAAATGCCAGTGTGACATTAGGAGTAATTTAGTAGATATACTGTATATATAAAACTTATATGCAGTATATGGATGGTTTCTTTTAAAGGTTTCTCTCTTTCTAGCAGCTCAAATGCAGCTCATGCAACTAAACATCTGCTCCTGTACCTGACTTTTCCATTACTGCTCATTTTCAGCCCTTTTAGTCTGACTTTCCACCCCATCATCCCTCTGGTGTGTCTGGTGTGTCCTGTGCTCTACTGTCTGTGTGTCTCTCTGTGTGTGTGTGTCTCTGTGTGTGTCTGTGTGTGTGACTAACCCTCCTGTGCTCTTCCTGCATGCCTCTCGGGGACGACCCCACTGTCAGGTGCTCCTCTTGCTCACCTTAGAACTAGGAGCACAGTGAGCCTGTCCTGCCTCGAGACTCACAGAGGTACTCTTCCTTTAGTTTCCCGTCTGTTCAAACAGTTAGGGAACTTTGTGAGCATTTCTTATGTTCAACATAATTATGAAATGGTGTGAAAAGTCTCCACCAATGGTTAAGAATATTATATCATATTACAGTTTTTTAATGAAGCGGCTCTTGTGTCGTGGTGACGACACTGTTCCACCTCAGTGTTAAGTGTCTGTGTGTGACTCTGATGGACTCAGATGGTCTGAGTTTTTTTTTTTTCTCAAAGGTTTTGTTCTGTGGACTTAGAGTTACTCGTGTTCTTGTGTTGTTAGTGAGTGTATGTGTAATGTAATGTTTCAAATGTTTATGGTGGGAATGTGATCTTAACTGTGAACCAGCTGAAATTATTTTTTTTCTCTGTAAAAAAGAAACTATTCCCTCTCAGAGAGGATCCTGGTCCATAGTGTTATGTTATAGTGCAAGAGCAGAGGCTCAGGGCACATAACTGTTAAATGTGGTTCAACTGTTATAACTGTTATTACACAGTTGTGTGCCCTGTGGGCCTTTTCCTTCATTGTTGTTTTCCACAGATGTGAAGTTGTCCAAGAGGAGACAGCCCTTTGTCCCGTATGCTCTGAGGAACCACACAGGCTGCACTTTGTGGTTTGCCACTCTCACTACAAGCCCCACAAGGTAAATCTCAGAGGATACCTCACATAAATTAGTAATCATTAGGAAAACAAAGCTGCAAGTTAGACATTTTCTTTCTTTCGTAAATTTTTATTCTGATGTCAAAAATGGTAACACCAAATGTAGCTCATTTGATTGTGAATGTCTTTAAGCCCCAGCTCTCCTGTGTGTGTTGTGTATCTCAGAGTGGCCCTGTCCCACAGCAGCAGTGCAGACTCCATCTCAGAGGTGCACGGTCCAGGAGCTGATGACCCCCACAGTGTGAGCCAGTGGAGGGAGGTGCTGCCTGGAGCTGAGCTGCCCTTTGAGTTTGAGGCCAGAGAGAAACTGCGCCACAGGTGGACTCTCTCTCTGTGCTCTTTCTCTCTCTGTACATCTCTTTGTAGATTTCTCTGTACAGTTCTCTCTGTACACGTGTCTGCTCTGGCTTACCTGAGTCTAACCCTGACTGAATCCCTGTGTCCTGTGCGCAGACACACCCATGAGCTGAAGCTGCACCAGCTGCTGGTGCGTGTGTGTGGGTGGGAGCAGATCAAACCTGTGTCTGTGGACAAAGTGGGCGTGTTCTTCAGATACGCCGCTCCGGACAGAAACAGCTCCTCCAACATGGTGAGCACTACGGCCTCTGGCTTCTATCAGTCGCCCATAATCACACTGAGCTCCTCTGTGACAAATATTAAAGACAAAACCAACCAGTCTCAGGTTTGTCCACTGTCCTGTCATTAGTTTTACTGGTGAGGTATTTAAATCTGTGTTTGCTCACTTAAATTTACCCAGAATCCTATAATAATGATATTGTTACACAGATTAATAGTTGTTATGGTGAACATTGAGCTTTCATTATGTCTATAAAGATTTTACAATGTTAAATGTCAAACTCACCAAATATACGGACATCATATCACATGTGTTTATAGACTGAACGTACTGAGCATTTCACACTTAGAACTAAATAAATCTAGAAGTAAATGTAATGTGCCTCCTGTCCACAGGTGGGCAGTCCAGTGAGCAGAACAAACATCATCCATCCACATGTCTATGTAAGTCTGAGTGTCTGTCTTTGTTCACTCATTCATCTCTCACTCTGTCAGCTCTGTGGTTATTTTATTTACATGTACATCGTTAGTTAATGAGGCTTTATTAATACAACATTACCACTTTTATAAACTTCACATTAAAGTGTGCACCCGTGTGTCGTCACAGTTCTCCGCTCTGCCCCCGGTGCGGGTGGTCTTTGCCATCACCATGGAGGGCAGTGCCAGGAAGGTGATCACAGTGCGCTCGGCCCTGATGGTGAAGAACAGACTGGACGTGCCGATGGAAGTTCGCCTGGACAGCCCCTCAGCCCCAGACAGTAAACTGACCCAGACCTATGACACTTGCCACGTTTACATGACAGCTTTAAATCTGAATAAAAATAAATTAATTCCAACTACGAGCTTTTTAACTGCAGCAACTTTAAGATAATCTGTTGGAGCTGGAATTACCCTCCAATTGATCCTCGTTAAAGGATTTGAATTGTACTCGTTCCAATTACAGGACCTCAGAAGAGTCCTGTATTGTTATTAAAAATTAATTTCACTTTAAAAAGACCATGTAAACACTTAATTCCTAATAAAAATTATTATTTGGAATTAAACTTAATTCTGAAGTAAGTGGGTGTTTTATTCTGGTTTTAAAGCCAAATTAATTTATTTCTTGATCATGTAAACATTTATACTCCTTCAAAATTATTCTGGTCGTTCAGTTCATGCTCGATCCAGACAATCTGGCTCCACCAGTCCTGGCTTCGAACTTTCATCCACGTCTCTTTGGATTTGTGAGCGGGATGCGGGAGTGGGCTGAGGTAGAGCAGCCTCACACTCAGTTTGTCTTCTTCCTCCCTTCTCCGACACTCTTCCCTTCTCCTCCTCAGCCGACAGACGTAAAGCGTGATGAGACAATTCTCCAGCTGCTGCGCATTTATCACCGGAACCACTACAGGAAAAGTTTGGATCATGTTTATACCCGTGGTGTAATGACAAACTGAGATGACAGAAAAGCCGGTAGCAGCTGAAGTATTTTCTTCCGGTCGATGTAAATACGTTGGAGTCTCTGACCAATCAGAACTCTTCCCCACACCCAAACGTCGAGCGGAATTACATAAAGACAATTTAACGTGTAAACCTCAATTCAGAATTATTATTTCCATGTAAACTCGAAGGAGAATATTTTAATCCAGAGCAATTAATTCGGAATTAAAAACATCATGTAAACGTGGCCACTGTGAGGAGGATTTGTTGGTGAGTTTGTGTCTAACCTTTACCTTTGTCTTTCAGAGCCCGTGGTCCTGCCCCCCATCCTGCCCACCGAGGCCCTGGCAGTGCCCCTTCACCTGACGTCGTGGAGGCTGCAGGCTCGGCCCAAGGGCATGGGGCTGTTCTTCTGTAAAGTGCCCATCCACTGGACCAGCGTGGAACGGCAGGGGGAGCTGAGCAGCAGCAGGAGGGAGTGCCAGACTGCCGACTTCGAGGACTCAGAGAAACGCAACTTCAGGTCAGATAATTTTCCTCATTTTCTTGTGCATGATCTTGTGGCACGAGATCTGTGTTTTGACCCTGCGCCCGCCTCTGTCCCAGGTTCTGCGTGGTCATCAGAAAAGAGAACTACCCAGACCAGCAGCCGGCCAAGAGGGTGAGCGGGGGACCTCAGCAGATCTATCGACAGCCTGGGCACACCGTCTACCTTCTGCCCACGATGGTCCTGGTCAACCTTCTGCCCTGTGACCTCAACTTCTACATCAAGAGCAGCTCCATCAAGGGCTGCCTGAAGCCGGGGAAGGAGGCCGTGCTCCACTCCGCCGACACCTCTCAGAACATGGAGCTGGGTAAGAACTGAATGTGATGATGACCTCCCTGCTTTAAAAGTCCTCGCTTCGTTTTTATTGAAAATTTTGCACATTAATAGAACAAAAACAAATACAGTTAAAGGTCTTATATTACCGTATTTTTTGGACTTTAAGTAGCTCCGAAGTATAAGTCACACCAGCCAACAAATGTGTAATGAAGAAAAGAAAAACATGTAAGTTGCACTTTTGGGGAACATTTTATCTTGAAAGTCAATTTCTAGTAAAAACAATAGAAGAGAGAACAACAGACTGTTAACGTCACATATGAACAGTTCTTCAGATAAACTATAACATAAACAACAGAACAGAACAAGTTTAACAAACTCTCCATCTCACTCCAAATCACTAAATCCATTCAGTTCTTCATCCTCGGTGTCACTTCTTAGCAACTCGGCCTCGACCTCCGGAGGTAAACAGAGCGACGCAAACTCTTCTGTGTCGCTGTCGTCAGACTCAGCATCAGTTCCAGTTAGAATTATTCGGGTCTTTCTAAATCCCGACAGGATGGTTTCGGTGTCACTGAAGTCCAGGCTTTGTCCATCCATCCAGTGACTCCAGGAAAGTTTCATGGTGCATCCTCCCGGTGTCACAAGTTTCTCTCTCACTCCAAACTTTCTGCTGCTCGATTTCTGTTTTCGGCTGCAGATTTTCCTACTTGCAGCTCACAGGAAACACCCAAAACATGAAAAAAGTGAGACTTAAAAATACGGTATGAAAAACTGACTCTTGTTCAAATCCAGCACTGTACCTCTCCAAATTTTAGATCTCTCTAAATTGTCCCTCAAATCAGGAAGACATCTCCTCTAAAATTCTCATAGCATTCAGCACAAAATATATAACTTCTTTTACCTGAAGTAAGTCATAGTTTGGTGCTTCGATTGTTGATTTTGTAAAAATCCTCTCTGTTTCTCAGTCCTTCATGTAGTTTTTTCTCCTTTTTACATCCGCTATTGTAGAAGTTTTCAGCTTGTCAAAGAAAATGTGGAAGTAAAAAGGCTGAAGACCAACGGCAAATCCTAAGCACGAAAAGTTTATTTACCATAAATAATACGGACTCGGGGGGAATTGAAACATAGTCAACATAGTTTGATTTCAAAAGTGAACATCGTCTGATCTTTGAGTGTTTAAGCCCCTTTGCTGAGCTTCCAAAGGAGGAGGAGGAGGTTTATAAAGCAAGTGTGGTGAGACTTTGAAGGCCAGTAGACACCGGTTAGTCAGAAATATGCCACAATTTAGATAGTGGTGTGCCAATGGTCTGCCAAGGGAAGCTCATGGTGTAAATATAGCTTTTGTGAGTCAGCGGTGAACTGAGTGACCACCAACCACCATGTTTGTTTTTGACGCGACTGAAGCATGTGTCTCTCTGATTGTTTAATCCACCGGTCAATCATATCCTCTGAAATCATCAAGACAGGACAAGGCTCCAGATCCACTCGTCTTTGTGAAGTTTTTTCAAAGTGTGTCGTTCTGGCTCTTCAGGCAACCACGTTATAATACTGGTACCTTCTCAAAAACAGACCTGGAGTTGTGTTTTGTTTCATTTGCACATGTTTGAGTACGGTAATCCTTTATTATTAGTCTTTCTACATCTCCAAAGCTCAAAATGCTCCACCTTGTGATGTTATGTAGTTGTAGTTTTCAAGTTAACAGTTAACAAGTTAACCTTTTAAGTTTAGTTTAGTAGAGAGTGATAGAGTTTCGGGTCTGAAATTATCCAAATGATTCTAGTGAAGGTGTATTGAGCTTTAAAACCCACTGGACTTGGATTTTTTTCAGTTTGGGAGAAGAAATATGCAGGATTTGTGTGTTAAACATGTGTAAATGAAAATAAAAACACAAATCCAGGTACGTTTTTAATCAGGAAACAACATTATAACAATGATCAGAAAATAGCGTAATACGGGCTCTTCAGATACGCTGTAATCTTTTATATCTTTGTTTTTTTTTAGGTGTTCTGCTGGAAAACTTCTCTGTGTGTAAGGAACTTCTCATCCCGCCCGGGACTCAGAACTACGTGGTGCGCATGAGACTCTACGACAGCAACAAACGCCTGCTCTGCCTCACCATTCGTATCATCCTGAGGGCACAGGGGGCGCTCAAGATCCTCATCTCTGCTCCCTACTGGCTCATCAACAAAACCGGTACGACTTTTAGACTTAGACAAACTTTATTGATCCACAAGGGAAATTATTTGGACACGGTAGCACACACATCACAATATAATATAATAACAAAGAGCAAAAATGTAAATACATTTTTAAAAAGGAGCAAAAATAATGAGGCAAGATGCTCAGAAGTGTTTGGTTTGGTGGGAAAGTACCTGGAGTAAATATTTATCATAGTTTAGTAGCAGTTTGTGGAAAAATGTTAGAAAAATAGAAAAGTACAAAAATACAGAAAGTAGCAGTGAGTTCTAAAACAGAATCCCTCTGACTATGTCATCAACACGGAGACAATTTACTCACAAGGGAGACATTTTTCTGACAGATTTAACCTTGATTTGACAAAAAAAACAGGTGTTGTCATTTATTTTTCTGTGTATCATTTGTTCATTCGTTTTTCAATATAAAACCAAAAATAAAAACATGAAAAAGCAATTATTTTCTTCATTACTTGTCTCCAAAACCAAAATGAAAAAAAACATATAATGATTCATTTTTTTCAGTTTTTGATTTTGTGTTTAAATGAAAAATGGAAAAAATGGATAACGACCGTATCCTGTTTACGTGACTTAAACTGTGATGCCGGACTGAACCAGGACTGAACCAGGACTGAACCAGGACTAAAACAGGACTAAAACAGGACTAAACCGTTTTATGTCCCGATCTGGTCCCGGTCTGGTCCCGGACCTGGTTTAGTCCTGGTTCAGTCCTGGTTCAGTCCGGCTTCGCAGTTTAAGTCACGGAAAAGGGAAACAGTTGTTATCCGTTTTTTACATTCTTCATTTAAACACAAAATGAAAAGTGAAAAAAAGAATCATTATCTGTTTTTTTCATTTTGGTTTTGGAGACAAATAATGAATTATTTTTATAATTTTTTATTTTGCACGTATAACATAACAATAAACAAACACACTAGATAAAAAAGTAGGTGCCAGAAGAGGCAAAAAACCCCAAAAGGGCATAAATATAACATGATATGAGGAAATAAGATTATAACAGATCAGAAAACAGCGTAATAAGGTGTCCTATATTCTTCCAGGTTTGCCGTTGATATTTCGTCAGGACAATGGGAAAATGGACGCGGCGGGTCAGTTTGAGGAGCACGAGCTGGCCCGGAGCCTCAGCCCTCTGCTCTTCTGCTACACGGACAAGGAACAGCCAGCCATGTGTGTAACTCCCTCCTCCACAGCACAATCTCAAAGGGTTTACCTGATTTTAAGTTATTCTGGTCCAGAGAAATGCTCTTTACATCAGGCAGGCCACAGGCCACACAGTTTTTTTTGTGTTATGGTGCAATATCACATTGACTGAAAAGTGGGTGGGGCTAAAAGTCACCTGCCCTGTCTGTTCCAGGTGTACCATGCGCATTGGCAAAGGCATCCACCCCGACGGCGTGCCAGGCTGGTGCCAGGGCTTCTCTCTGGATGGAGGCAGCGGCGTGCGGGCCGTCAAAGTCATTCAACACGGCAACAGACCCGGACTCATCTATAACATCGGTGAGCAGCTGCAGGCACAACAGGGGATCATTCTCAACTCAAGACTAAAGTCTCTGATAACAGGAAACGCTGCAGGAGCTTTAGTGTTCTGTGTTGGTTCTGCATCAGACAGTAACAAGAAACAGGTTCATCGACAGAAACTCGGGTGCTCCTTTAATATAAAGTCATAGGAAGAGGGTCCAGTTTTGGGCCCCTAAAGCCCTGGACCCCTTTGTCGCCCTCTGACTGTAAGTGTTTGTTTTTGCAGGTATCAGTGTGAGGAAGGGGAAGGGGCGTTACAGAGACACTCACATCGTGACTTTCGCCCCTCGTTACCTCCTGGACAACCGCTCCTCTCACAAACTGGCTTTTGCACAGAGAGAGTTTGCACGAGGGAAGGTAAAGAAACATCTGTACCACAAAACAAACACACAGACACACACAAACACAATATCAAATCCCTGACAATGACAATGGTCTTGTTCACATTCACACCAAAGTCAAGGCCCATGATCTGAAAGAAAGATCATGCAAACTAAAAGGCTAAAGGCCAATTTAATTACTTTACGGCGCTAAACTTCACCCTTAAGTGTTTCATTCTGCTGTTTATCTATTTCAGCTCTTTTTCTTTTTTCTTTTTTTTTACAGTATTGTAGATTTAGAATAGTTTTTGTGTTTTTTATGCTGCTGTGTTTTTGTGTCAGTGACATAAAGTAGTTTCAATATTATTATTATTATTTTTTTTTTTTTCCCTCAGGATCTATCTCTCTGCTACTCTCTCTCTACTCTCCCATTCTCTCTCTGTCTCTACTTCAAACTTCATGACAGTCGCTCTTGTGTGTTTGTAGGGGACGGTGAACCCGGACGGTTACATCTCCACTCTTCCCGGCTCCAGTGTGGTTTTCCACTGGCCTCGCAACGACTACGACCAGCTCCTGTGCGTGCGCCTCATGGACACGCCCAACTGCACCTGGTCCGGAGGCTTCGAGATCAACAAGAACAAGTCCTTCCACATAAACATGAGGTCAGCCCCTGCACACTCACCTCATATGTAACTCTTTGACTTTGACCCTGACTGTAAACACGAGATGCATTTTGTAATAATAATAATAATAATAATAATAACAATGCATAACACTTATAGAGCGCTTTTCAAGATACTCAGAGACGCTTTACACGAAGAGACAACAATCAATAAACCACGCGTGTCAAACATACGGCCCGGGGGCCAGATCCGGCCCTCCAAGACCTTTAGTCTGGCCCTCGGCTGATGAAATATTTCAATTATATTTTCTATTAAAATCTTGTTAATTTTCAGTGGTGTTTATCACAGCAGCGTCTCCAGCGTCTCTGTACGTGGCCCCTCCCACCAGAGCAGCACAAATACTGATTGTCTCTTTCCAAACGCTCTTAAAGGACGATCGTTTTGACTGTTGACCGTGACACCCTCATCAGAAAAATGTCCAACATGAGAAAAGTGGAGCCGAGTGCAGGATTTTTTCCAAGAAAAATTTACTTATTCCTATTTGTATACAAGTTAATGTTAAAACATTGTGTTGAAATAGCATTTTTCTTAAAGTTTCAGGTTGTTCATAATATTATATATATATATAATATTTAGTAAAAGAAGAGTTCATCAATTAAAAAAGATTTCTGTAATAGATTTGTGTTTCTCTGCACAAATATTTGAACTTATTGTTATTTTTGGGGTTTATATGACATGAGTTTTCTGATCCGGCCCCTTTGGGATCAAAGTCGGTTGGATACGGCCCCGAGACCAAAATGAGTTTGACACCCCTGCAATAAACAAAACAATCTTACACATACACACTCTGCTCCTCTGGTGTGAGGTGTGTGCCACTGCTGTTTTGTCTTCTCATCACAGAGACACTTTGGGGAGCTGCTTCTTTCTGCGCACAGAGATCAGTCTAAAGGGAGCCACGTACCAGATCTCCTTCAGCGACACGGACCAGCTGCCCCCGCCCTTCCGCATCCACAACATCTCTGAGGTAAGTCCACAGCCCCACCCACTGTCCACAGCCGTGCAGAGTCCTGGAGAACAGGAGCTGATGGTCCGACCCGGTTTCCCATAGTTTTGGCAAAGATTATGATGGCACAAATCATTTTTATTAGTATAATTTAATCTCATACAAGCCCCAAGCACGAGGCCTGTTGACGTGTGTGGGGCTTATTAGATTTGGGCTGAACATAAAGGACCTACATTCACAATCCGTCTGTTACACGGATCTATTAAAATAACTGGATAGGGTATTTGCTGCTTGTATCTGCCTCCAGTTGACGTAGTGACACACACTGGTACTTTAGCAGAAAAAATCCCTTGGTCTGAGAAAGGATTTTTCTCATAGAGGCAATGTAATCACAAACGTCTCGTGTTCGTCTGACAGGGACTTTGGATTTTGTGGAGATTTTGAACTTTTTCTCAGCTCAAAACCCTTCAGTTGTCTTAAAAAACACTTTATAATCTGCTCCTGCTCCACTCACTCTGATTGGTCAAAGCGATCCGTCAGTGTGCATTGGTGTGTGTCAATCTCTGCAATTTTTGGTGCCTCCCTGTTTCAGATTTACCTAATGCGCTCAAACGGGCCATAATATTTATCAAATTACTGGCCCGAAGACTGATTTTACGTAACTGGAAACTTCCCCATCCCCCTTCACACTTCCGCCGGGTTTGTGAATTTCTTTACAATCTTAAGCTTGAAAAACTGAGGTCGTCACATTGACTCTTTAACCCTTCCTCAGGATCTGGAGGATGGCTAAAGTATAAGGATTAATCTTTTCTTCCCCTCTTTTTTCCTCTTCTTATCCCATGTAAACTTTCACCTCTATGGGCTTCTTTTCTCCTCCTTAATTTATTTTTGAATTAGTCCTTCTTATTATTATTATTATTTTTCATTATTATATATATATATTTATATATATATATATATATATATATATATATATATATATATATATATATATATATAATGTAATCGTACTATTCAATACAGTGCACTCCGTTTCTTTGTTAATGTTAAAAATGTTCAATAAACAAAGTTAAAAAACAGGAAAATGTGAGCTCGCTTGTGATTATAATGTTATTTTAAAGCACAGGTGTCAAACATAAGGCCCGGGGACCAGATCTGGCCCTCCAAGACTTTTAATGTGGCCCTTGGGTGATTTTCTACTAAAATATTTTAATTATATTTTCTATTAAAATATTGGTAATTTTCTGCGCTGCTTAGTATAGCAGCGTCTCCAGTGTCTCTGTACGTGGCCCCTCCCACCAGAGCAGCACAAATGAAGACTTGTCTCTTTCCAAACGCTCTTAAAGGACGATCGTTTTGACTGTTGACCGTGACACCCTCATCAGAAAAATGTCCAACATGAGAAAAGTGGAGCCGAGTGCAGGACTTTCCAAGAAAAATTGACTGAAACATTGTGTTGAAATTGAATTTTTCTTAAAGTTTCAGGTTGTTCATAATATTATAAACTTATAATAAGAAAGAGTTCATCAATTAAAAAGATTTCTCTGCACAAATATTTGAACTTATTGTTATTTTTGGGGTTTATATGACATGAGTTTTCTGATCCGGCCCCTTTGGGATCAAAGTCAGTTGGATACGGCCCCCGGACCAAAATGAGTTTGACACCCCTGTTTTAGAGGAACAGCACAAACCAGCTCACCTGTTGTAGTTCAGTAGTCAGTTTTTTTCTGGTCAAATTGTGTTAAAACAAAGCTCAGATCAAATTTAACTTGAGTAACAGAACTTCAGACATGTTGGTGACACCAGCTTGAAATCATGAGTAAATCTGCTTGTCCTTTGCCCGCAGGTGCCCATCCAGGTGTGGCAGCACGGGGTGGCGGACATGAAGCTGCGCACGGAGGTGAAGGCCGGAGCGGAGCTGGACTACGCCTGCGACGAGCCCACGCTGCCGCAGTACCTCAGCCTCACCGTGAAGG
The DNA here is from genome assembly GCF_026225935.1 of Boleophthalmus pectinirostris. NCBI lineage: Eukaryota > Metazoa > Chordata > Actinopteri > Gobiiformes > Gobiidae > Boleophthalmus > Boleophthalmus pectinirostris. The sequence goes on along the minus strand of NW_026571515.1, from coordinate 4,337,781 downwards.
GGGCGGGCTCGTCCGAGGTCACGGCCGACATGAACTTCTTCAGAGAATACAACAAGCTCTACTACGAGAACTTCATCTACATCGCCGCCACTCACACCTTCTCACAGTGCGGATCCTTTCTCTTTTCTCTCCGTGTGCAAAGTTATAGTGTGGTTAAGTCGTGATGTCAGTTTCCAACTACAAACTACACATTTGATTTCTCTCAAACAACTACCTTCTGAAATAATTTTGTGGTCATCTACCATAACATAGGATTACCAGTTAGGGCTGGGTATCTTTCAGAAGTTGCCGATACGATACACACCTCGATACACAGGCCACGATACAATACATATCTCAACACAGTGAGCTTACGATTCGATACGATTCAATACGATATATTTCAAATCGATTCAATATGGTTCAGTGTAAAATAAATCCTAAATCATGGCTGTGATAGTAAAAGTTTTTGTTAAACCACTTCTTGAAACACGTCCATTTTAATCATCAATACAGTGAAAATGTCAAATGTGTTGCATAAACAAGTTTCCTTCCACTAAACAAGCAACAAAACTGTAGAGCTGTAACAAAATAATTTAGTAAAACATACTAAAAAGCAGCAGCAGCTCACGATATCGATACTGTGAACCAGTAGTCTCCAACCAGTAACTCTCCACTGCTTTCCAAGTAGCTTACCAAGGGATTTATGAATTTTGTGTGTTATGGATATTAAGTAAAATTTGATTAATTACAACTCTGAATGTATTATTTTGATGCCTAACTTGGTGCACTGATAAATGGATAATGGTTTATGTTTTAGAAGCATCTAAATGTTCCACATCTAAGGCCATAACTCTCATACATTTACTCAGTTTCTCAGTTTTTTAGCCTGATTCCGGTTTCACTTCGTAGAAACCTTCTGACCTCCCGGCGTTAGAATTCGTTCGCTCGACAGTAGGCGGGTACTTTTTATTTTTCATTTAACCGATCGCTGCTGTTTGATCGTGACGTCTGTAACGCGCCACTAATGGGGCTTTTCCCAAATCCCGTAGGAAAAAGAGCAATAACGTCTTTCCCCTTGATGAAATTCACCAAACATTCTCTTTGTTCTGGCTTTAAATCCTCGATCTCGGGAATCGTCGCCAACACATGATGTCTGGCTCTTCACTGATTGGCTGGTGCCCGAACTCACACTTCCGGAGTTTTTGCAAACCGTCTAGTGTATTCTGATTCCTGACCTAGTTGCTGGAGAGAAATAAAATTGAACGGAGGCACTAGGTGGCGCCAGACTGGCTAGAAATTGGTCACTCTCTGGTATTTTTGTTCCGTAAAAATAGCTCACTGAAAAAAAAAGGTTGGAGACCCCAGCATTAAACAATACGAAAAATCGATATTTCACTATTTCAATATTTTTGCACACCCCTATTACCACTGTGTATATCTCACTAACTGCCAGTCGCTGCTAAATTCTTAGTTTAGCCTACCTTCCTACATCATCCTCCCTCATACACAGACAGTGTTGTGAAGGTTACTTTTAAAATGTATTCCCCTACAGATTACAGATTACATACACCAAAATGTAGTTTGTAACGTAATCCATTAAATTACTTAAGGTGAGTAATGTAATCTGAATACTTTGGATTACTTGATTTGCTGTAGAGAAGCAAAGACGAGGAAATCTTCATGTTTTGTCTGATAAAAGAAAATAAAAAGCCCAGACTTTACTCAACCAAATTAAAAATATTATTGATAGAAGAGGAGGAGACACGGTCCACACAGCATGATTTAGACCTGGTTTAGACAAGGTTTAGATCTAGTTTAGATCTAGTTTAGACCTGGTTTTAGTCCTGGTTTAGTCTTGGATTAGTCCTGGTTTAGTCCTGGTTTTAGACCTGTTTAAAACCTTGTTTAGTCCTGGTTTAGATCTAGTTTAGATCTAGTTTTAGTCCTGTTTTAGTCCTGGTTTAGTCCTGCTTTTAGACCTGGTTTAGACCTGGTTTAGATCTAGTTTAGACCTGGTTTTAGTCCTGGTTTAAATCTAGTTCAGACCTGGTTTAGTTTCCAGCAATGAGTGAAATTACAGAAAAAAGAAAAAAAAAAAAAAAGGGATAAAGCCCAAAATGTGAAAACAGGAAAATACCGCTGTGTAATCCATTTATTTCAACAAAGTAACTGTAATCCAATTACCATTCACTGAAACAGTAACTGTAACTGAATACAGTTACTCATAATTAGTACTCTGATTACGTAACTCCGGTACATGTAATCTGTTACTCCCCAACACTGTACACAGATGATATATGTTATTACTAAAAATTATAAATTGTAAACATGTACATTATTTTCAATCAGCTGATGTGTCTTAGACCGGGTAGTATCACACTTAACACCTGCATTTGTTCAAACTGGAGCTGTTTTTGTGTGTGTAGGACTGTGGACGGGAGGAAGAAGCGCCTCGTGAGCTGTGCTGAGCTCGTGCTGGATGTGGACACAAAGACACAGAGAGTCATTCTGAAACAGAAGGTACAGAGTCCAACTTCTGTGACTCCAGGAGCAGGAAGCACCGATCCTAAAATCATGAAGGTTGAACGGTAGAGCCTTAACCGCCTTTGTCTGACAGGAGCCAGGGAAGCGCTCGCAGCTGTGGAGGATGACGGGGACAGGGATGTTATGTCACGAAGGCTCCTCCCCTCCACAGAGCAAACCCGCCCAGCCCCGGCCCCTGGACTCTTCTCTGGTGCTGGACATCGCTGGGTTGGCCGCGGTTACAGACAACAGGTGGGTTTAGCTGCAGAGAGGATATTTCTGCGCCCGTGTCTGTACAAAACAAAGCGTCACATGGTTGTTTCTGTTCCAGTTATGAGCCTCTGATGCTGAGGAGGCCAGACTCCCGCCGCAGCACCACCCAGACCTGGCACTTCAGCTCCGGCATGCTCACCTGTGGCCTGCCCCGCCTGGTGGTTCAGGTGGGTACTGCATATTCATGCTCATTTTACTAAAACACAGTGAAGATCATTATATGTAAGATTTACCTCACCATTTCAAACTTCAAAATTTTACTAACTCATTGGAAATCATTAAATCAAATTAAATTCCACAAATGTTTCCGAGCAAACATAAAAGTGAAATAATGCACAGCGCACTCAGATGGCCGATGGACCATGGTATTTAGTAAACTGTGATCCAAAGCAGGAAAAATGCTTTTTGCAGAAACGTTATCTCTTTCTTTTGTGTAAATTGGATAGCATATTCCCTAGTGAGATATCCTCAATATGTTTACAACTTGCTACTTCCTGTAAGACTTAGACAAAATTTATTGACCCGTAAGGGAAATTATTTGGACACAGTAGCTCACACATCACAATAAAATATAATAACAAAGAGCAAAAATATAAATGGTAATAATAAATTCTAAAGAAGTAGCAAAAAAGAGCAAGAGACAGGTAGAAGAAATAAGACATAATTATATAAATGTACTGTAAGTCTGTAAATGTAATTTAGCATATTTTTCAACTTTCCTTCACAAACTGCTTCTTGATTGGTGTCAGACTTTTATATTTACAACAGGTATTATCACACCAAATTAAGAAAAAAAAATAGAGTATGATTAAAAACATATTCACTTTAATTCTCACTAATTATATTCTGTTGCCCGCTGCTAACTTGTTCTCTTTGGTGTTGTCTCAGGTCAAAGGTGGCGTCGCGGGTCTGTATGACGGGGCTGAGGTGGTTCTGGGCCCAGACTCGGGTCTTCAGGCTCCCAGCCCAGAGCAGCAGTTCATCAACCAGAAGATGAGACCTGGTTCTGGGGTGCTGTCTGTGCAGGTGCTCCCTGACGGACCCACCCGTGTCCTGCAGGTAGGTTCTCAAGGCTTTGTGCTCAGAGTGTGTTTTCCTCATACACGGTCGTTATGTACACTGTTTTTTTCTGGTGTGTGTAGATCAGTGATAACTTCCGCCGCAGCATGTCGGGCTCCCCCACCACAGAGCTGGAGCCGGACAAGGAGGAGAAGCCCAAGGAGGTGGAGCAGGAGCTGGAGGTACAGGCTGCGCTGTAACATCATCTGTGTGCTGTGATGAGAGGAGACTCTGATGGTCCAGACACATGACTGTCTGTGTGCAGGTGCTGGTGAACTTGGACGATGGGGTGGGGGTGTCCCTGGTCAACAGAGCCCCAGAGGAGCTCGTCTTCACCACACTGTCGGGGATCAGCGTCCACTTCACCAGGACGGCCGCCAACGAGGTGTTAGAGCTCAGCATCCAGAGCATCCAGGTGACCACACTCTGCTCTTTAACTCAAGGATGTGTTATCGTGTTCACTGTATGTGATGTAACATACAGTACATAGTATTATTATTCTTATTTATTACTAAAGGGAGAGCACATATTTAATATGTAAATATGTAAAGATTGTAGCCAGCGTGACTAATTTCCATCTTTGGAAAATTGTGTGTGTGTGTCTGTGTCTGTCTATGTGTGTGTGTCTGTGTGTATGTGTCTCTGTGTGCGTGTGTGTGTTTGCAGGTGGACAACCAGCTGCTGGGCACCACTCACCCGGTCATGCTGTGTGTGAGCCCGAGCTCTGGGGAGGGCAGTGCGGCCGACTCAGGGGACGCCCTCCAGGTGAACTCTGTCAAAGTGCCCAGTACTCGGCAGCTCACACAGCTCTTCAAGGTGAGGAACTGTCACTGTCACACGCTCGGCTCTAGAAACGTCCACAGAGAATAACCACGTGCATGGACCTTTGCTTTTGACAGATTTAATAACTTCTGGAATTCAAAAGTATTATAATTATTGAGCTCACTTTGGCTGTACGTCACTCGTGTTGTGTGTGTTGTCACGATACTAAAATTTCAATCTCAACACTAAAGAATTTAAAGGTAGAAGAGGAGTTCAGGTATCTCGGGGTCTTGTTCTCCAGTGAGGGGAGGACGGAGCGTGAGATTGACAGGTGGATCGGTGCAGCGTCGGCAGTGATGCAGTCGCTGTTTCGGACTGTTGTGGTGAAGAGGGAGCTGAGCCCAAAAGGCAAAGCTCTCGATGAGCTCTGGGTAATGACTGAAAGGACGAGATCGCAGATACAAGCGGCCGAAATGAGTTTCCTCCGCAGTGACTGGGCCCTGGGCGCTTCCCTCAGTAGGTGTTCCGGGCACGTGCCACCGGGAGGAGGCCCCGAGGAAGAACGAGCACATGCTGGAGGGACTTTGTCTCTTGGTTGGCCTGGGAACGCCTTGAGGTCCTCCTGTAGGAGCTGGAGGAAGTGTCTGGGGTGAGGGAAGTCTGGGAGTCCCTGCTTAGACTGATGCCCCCTGGATAAGTGGAAGAATGGATGGATACTAAAGAATAGACTCGATACCCAATTCTGATTCCAATACCACAATGACAATAAAAACATTCACTTGTGTCCTGTGACTTTTTTAGTCAAATGTCTGTATTTTCAATACTATTTTTAGTTGATTGTATCTGATTTTTAATACTTTTGTTAAACCTATAATCCACAGCAGGTCTAATACTTGTACTTATGTTTTGTTTATCTTTTTATACCAAGGTATTGGTATTGGTATTTATACCAATACCAACACTTGGCTATGTGTTCCACCAAGCCCAGTGAAAATTATGTGTAATATGTGTAAATATGTGAGATAATGTTTGTGAGATAATGTTCTTGCTCTGTCCACAGCATCTCATGGTGACCACACGGCGCTTCACTGTGATCGTGGAGGAGAAGCTGCTGCTCAAACTGCTGCACTTCTTTGGCTTCGGGGAGACGGAGGCCGGTGAGCGTTAAGCCATATTATTGTGCTATTACCTCGTCAAAAACATATCTGGAGTTGTTTTGTTTCATTCACATGTTTTAGTAATCCTTAATTATTATTTGTCTGTATTTCCAAAGCTCAAAATGCTCTGTACCACCTTGTGATGTCATACAGCGGTAGTTTTCAAGTGAACAGCTCCTTTTACCTTTTGTTCAGTAAAGATTGGCATTTCCAGGGCTGAAATTATCCAAATGATTCCAGTTGAGCCAAGTTAGTGGAGCACGTCCTGTAGATTACCACATGGCATCACAAGGTGGAAGAGAGTGTTTTGTGTTTGACAGAAGAATTCAGCCTAAATCTGCAGAGTTTTTGTGTTAAACGTGTGAATGAAACAAAACACAACCAGGGTGTGGGTGTGATGAGGAAACAACATTATAACATAGGAAAATGAAGAAATCTGGACATTTTAAGTCTTCGGATTATGACAGAATCAGAGTCTTGTCAAGGCATTTTAGCGTAATCTGCAAAACATCACAATAAATATCGTACGAAGTGATTGCAATATTGATACATCAATAGTTATCACAGATTCCAGAGTGTGTAGATGTTTGTAGATGCTTGTAAATGTTTGTAGATGTTTATAAAGGTTTGTAGAGGTTTGCAGATGTCTGTAGATGTTTTTTGATCATTGTAGATATTTGTAGATTGAGGGTCTGGAGTTTCATATGCACTTCTGTACAGAGCTGGAGAAGCTGGACGAGAACATCCACGAGAAGCCCAATGAGAACGCCGGAGCACCCACGCGATACTACTTGAGAACCTGAAGATCAGCCTCCCACAGATCAAACTCAGCGTGCTCACCTCTCACAAGCTGCCTCCAGATCTTAAGGTAGGTCCAAATACACTTTCAACATCCCTGAACATGAGTAGGACACTTATGTTTGGCATAGGAACCTTGAGGCTTCCTGCAATTTAGTGCACATATTCCCCAAAGGTTTTCCAAACACAACCGATCTCTGCACGAAGAGTTTGTAAACTGTTAAAAGTTTCATTGCCTTTGACATTATATGAAACAACTTTCTGGATAAACCCAACCTTATATAAGAATGAAAATAAAAGCTGCCAGTTAGGATGGTCAGATTATCTCTCCTTTTCTACCTCTGGAGCTACATCCCAGGGTCAACCATAAGAGTCCAAGGCACTGGGGAGGTGCAACATACACAGACTAAACCAGGTCTGATCCCAGGACTGAACCAGGACTGATCTCAAGACTGAACCAGGACTGATCTCAAGACTGAACCAGGACTGAGTGTCAGAACGGGCCCAGAGGTGCGCCCGTGTAGACCATCGGGTGACCGCGGGTGAAGTTCAACTGAAATTAAATTCAACAAAAGTTTTGAAAAAGTCATGGAATTTTAGTATTTCTTTCACGCAACTCCAGCATTCTGATAAGTTCTCATGAGGCTATTCTGATTATTTCTGAACGTCTGTGCCTTTTGTGCACTGACAGTATTTTGAAAGTTAAATAACTATAATCCCAAACCAAAAGGTGAGTGGAAAGAGTTCACATTTCATATTTAGATCTAAAACTCTGATCAGTTCTACACATGTAGGTGCTGTAAAGTCATGGAAAAGTTCTGAAATTTTGTCAGTGAAAAAGAGTAGGAACCCTGATTGTATTTTACAGTAAAATGTTCTGAACATTCACACCCTCCCCTGCAGGCTCTCAAAGGCACTCTGGGCTTCCCTCTGATCCGCTTTGAAGATGCCGTCATCAACATGTACCCCTTCACCCGAGTGCACCCCTACGAGACCCAGGAGACCCTCATCAACGACATCCTCAAGCACTTCAGAGAGGTACGCCCCCTACTGGGCTGAGTCGAATCAAAGAGATAGATGCATTTTAAAATGTACTAGTACAGTCAGACTAAGAGTATGCCCCTGATGGTCGCGTCCGTGTGTGACAGGAGCTGATGAGTCAGGCTGCACAGATCCTGGGCTCCGTGGATTTCCTGGGGAACCCCATGGGCCTCCTCAACGACGTCACCGAGGGCGTGTCCGAGCTCATCAAGTACGGCAATGTGGGAGGCCTCATCCGGAACGTCACCCACGGGGTCTCCAACTCTGCTGCTAAAGTAAGAACACTTTCATACCTTCATCTTGAGAATTGTGAGAAATTAAATTAAAGGCAAAAGTCAGCGTGTTTTTAGAGAAAGAATATAATTTCTACAAGAACACAAACTCACTATTGTCTGTCTATGTGTTCAGTTTGCAGGGACCCTCTCGGACGGCCTGGGGAAGACCATGGACAACAGGCACCAGAGTGAGAGGGAGTACATCCGGTACCACGGGGCCACCAGCGGAGAGCACCTGGTGGCAGGCATCCACGGACTGGCCCACGGTACGTCCCCTGGGAGCTGTCCTGGTGTTTAGTTCTGTCCTCACTGTTTGTATTCCACTGCCCTTCAGGGATCATTGGAGGCATGACCAGCATCATCACGTCCACAGTGGAGGGGGTGAAGACGGAGGGAGGGGTCAGTGGGTTCTTCTCTGGCCTCGGGAAGGGCCTGGTTGGCACGGTGACCAAACCTGTGGCTGGAGCTCTGGACTTTGCCTCAGAGACGGCGCAGACAGTACGGGACATGGCCAGCCTCAGTAACCACAGGTGTGCGCCCTCACCTCACCTGCACACACACCAATGCACACATGCACACGATCTGTTTCAGTGTGTTTCAGAGTGTTTCAGTGTGTGACAGTATTCTGTTTTGTCCAGGCTGAACGTGCAGCGCGTCAGGAAGCCTCGTTGCTGTAAGGGCACCCAGGGTCTCCTGCCCCGATACTCCTCCACACAGGCCGAGGGCCAGGAGCAGCTCTTCCAGCTCACAGACAACATCCACTCAGAATTGTAAGTGTCTCTCCAGTAGAGCTCACACTCAGATTGAAGATTTGTCATTGCCACATTAGAACACAAATATGTTTAGTTTACAGTGTTGCTGTGCAGGGTTAGGTGCTCTACAGTTTCATCTGTGCTGGACTCACACTGTTTTCTTTCCAGCTTCATTGCTGTGGAGCCCATCGACACGTACAGCGTGCTCATCTCCTCTAAAGTGGTGTACTTCCTGAAGCCGGGGGAGTACGTGGACAGAGAGGCCATCTTCCTGGAGGTGAAGTATGACGATCTGTACCACTGCCTGGTCTCCAAGGACCACGGGAAGGTCTATGTGCAGCTCACCAAGAAGGCAGAGAGCACCAGCAGTGGAGTGGCTATTCCCGGACCCTCTCATCAGAAACCTATGGTGAGTCCGAGCTCTGCTGCCTGTGACCTAAAATATATATCCAGTCTGTATTTAACATGTTTAACCGTCTGTGTGCCTCACCTCAGGTTCACGTCAAGAGTGAAACTCTGGCCATAAAAATCTCTCAAGAAATCAATTATGCCAAGAGCCTGTACTACGAGCAGCAGCTGATGCTTCCTGCCTCAGAGAACGAGGACTGTCTGCTGCTGGACTCCTGATCCTGAGCCAATGAGGCTGTTGGTTCCTCTTCTGTGGTCTCACGTTTGACTACATCAAGTGCAAATAAGAAAATAAGACTGTGCCCACAGGGTGGACTGGGGCAGGTGAAGCTTAGGACACATATGCAAATGTGTATTTAGTGTATTTCTACTGAATGAAGATGCCTGCGATGACAGTGCAAATATTTGTTATAAATAATTTTATGAAGAGATGTTAATGTAAATATGTCTAGTTTCTAAATACCTACAGCAGTGTACATACTGTATCATGAACTCATAAGTCCTATTTTGTGTATTATAGATTATCGTGTGGGCAGAACCCAGAGTGCACTGATCCGTGCTCATGTAGAGAACACATGACACTGTTTAATAAATAATAAAAGCACAGTCACCTCACAGCGGTCTGACACATTTCTCTGAGCTCACCTCGTCTCTGAGCAGCAGTGGTTACGTTTCATCAATATTTGTTTGATACTTTAATAGTTTTCACACAGGTCAGGGGTGAAATCAGTGTCCATGGAAATGAAAAATAACATCTCACTGAGTAACTTCTCCAACTCTACAGATGAACCTTGAACCTAAATTTGATCAAATCCTAAAGATTTATGCCGCTTTGTGTCATGTGTGGGGGTATTATTAAAATTATTTGAATTGTGATACAAGTTCATGGTTTGCAATGTTCAAACCCAGTCTTCTCTTTCAAACTTGATTTTTTTGTACATGAACATGACTTCTTTGAGTGTATTTTTTCACTTTAAGATTACAACTGCTCTGTGTTTTACAAATGTTTTCTACTGAACCTTTTGAGAAGAGAAGAAAAAAGGCTGTGGTGCTCCCCATCGTCTAAAAACAGGCCAATGTGGAGTTCAACAAAAACACACCTTTGCCCATTGTATTCAGCCATAAACATGAAAAACAACTGTACTGACCAATATCCATGGCTTAAATATCAAACTAAGATTAAAGTAAAAACACAAAAAAATAACAAGAAACTACAATAATGAACTCAAAACACTTTTACAGTATTAAATGTGTCTGAGCCTTGATAATGGAGCACACGGGCATGGGGGTTTTTACTTTGAAAGAAGAACACTGCCTAATAAATACGCAGTGTGTGTGTAAAAATGTGTGAATGAAACAAAACAAAACTCCAGGCCTGTTTGTAATAAGGAAAAAAAAACATAACAGATCAGAACACAGTGTAATACTGGTTCTTTAACTCTGTTTACCGTCTCTCATTTCATAAAACCACTGAGCAGTTTGACTCAAATCTTCTCACAAACACTCCTCACTTTTGGAGCTGTTTAGGACTGTTTGGAGCTATCTGGGAATGTTTGAGGCTATTTGGATTTATTTGGATCTGTTTGGATCTGTTTGGGACTTTAGGTTGGGACCGGAGCGTGAGTACTAGCCACTCAGCCACTGTGCCGCAGTTTGGAGCAGTTTTTGGCTGTTTAGAGATACTGGGGAATGTTTGGAGCAATTTAGAGCTGTCTGGAGCTGTTTGGGAATGTTGGGGGCAGTTTAGAGCTATTTGGAGTTATTTGGATTTGCTTGGGTCAGTTTGGGACTTTGGTTTTATCTGGATCTGTTTGGAGCTGTGTGAAATGTTTGGGTTTATCTGGATCTATCTGGATCTACTTGGAGCTGTGCCCGCGTGGCTGCTCCTCTCTCTCATCCCGGTGCCAGGTCTCTCAGGGCGGCTGGATGCTGCTGCTGGAGTCCTCCTCCTCCTCCTCCTCTTCTTCCCGGCGGTGGTCCTCCTCCTCCTCCTCCTCTTTGCCGGCGCATCCGTGGAGCAGAGCGCGGTGCGGGGATGGAGGGAGCCGATCACAGCCACGGGAGCAGGGGGAGGAGGAGGAGGGCTCGCTGTTTCCTGTATGAATAGTAAAAGCAAACCACGTGGTGTAAAAGCAGACTGCAGCTTCTTTTGTTCAAATCAATCAAAAGTTTAGAGCTATTTAGAGCTGTTTAGAGTTGTTTAGAGCTGTTTTGAGCTGTTTAAAGCTATTTAAAGCAGTTTAGAGCTATTTAGAATGGTTTAGAACCTATTTAGAGCTGTTTAGAGTTGTTTAGAGCTGTTTAAAACCATTTAGAGCTGTTCATAGTTGTTTAGAGCTGTTTAGAACCTATTTAGAGCCTATTTATAGTTGTTTAGAACTGTTTAGAGCTGTTTAGAACCTATTTAGAGCTATTTAGAGCCTGTTTATAGTTGTTTAGAACTGTTTAGAGCTATTTAGAGCTGTTTAGAACCTATTTAGAGTTGTTGAGAACTGTTTAGAGCTGTTTAGAATCCATTTAGAGCTGTTTAGAACCCATTTAGAGCTATTCAGAGCCTATTTATACTTGTTTAGAGCTATTTAGAACTTATTTAGAGCTATTTAGAGTTGTTAAGAACTGTTTAGAGCTGTTTAGAACCTATTTAGAGCTGTTTAGAGTTGTTTAGAACTGTTTAGATCTATTTAGAGCTGTTTACAGCTATTTAGAGCTGTTTAGAGCTCATTAGAGCTATGTGGAGCTATTTTGAGCTTATTTGAGCTTTTTGGATCTGTTTGGGACTTTGGTTTTATCTGGATTTGTTTGAGATATTTAGAGCTATTTAGAGTTATTTTGAGCTCTTTTGAGCTGTTTAGAGCTAGTTAGAGCTGTGTGGAGTTCTGTTTGGGGCTCTTCTGGAGTTGTATGGAGCTCTTTTGAGCTATTTGGAGCTATTTGGGAATGTTTGGAGCTTTTTGATCTGTTTGGATCTGTTTGGGACGATGGGTTTATCTGGATCTGTTTGGATCTGTGTGAAATGTTTGGGTTTATCTGGATCTGTTTGGATCTGTGTGAAATGTTTGGGTTTATCTGGATCTACTTGGAGCTGTGCCCGCGTGGCTGCTCCTCTCTCTCATCCCGGTGCCAGGTCTCTCAGGGCGGCTGGATGCTGCTGCTGGAGTCCTCCTCCTCCTCCTCCTCCTCTTCTTCCCGGCGGTGGTCCTCCTCCTCCTCCTCCTCCTCCTCTTTCTGCCGGCGCATCCGTGGAGCAGAGCGCGGTGCGGGGATGGAGGGAGCCGATCACAGCCACGGGAGCAGGGGGAGGAGGAGGAGGGTTCGCTGTTTCCTGTATGAATAGTAAAAGCAAACCACGTGGTGTAAAAGCAGACTGCAGCTTCTTTTGTTCAAATCAATCAAAACGGAGACGGACTGAGAGCTGCTCATTCAGGAAATCACCGGTACATGAAGTAGATTTTTTTGGTTTTTCCACATTTAGATCGACACGAAATCACAAATCCCACTGAACGGCAAAGGCGTAGCTTGCCCTAAAACGCAAAACAAAACTGCATAGAAAAGTTTGTGTACTAGCTGCATTTTTTTGTTTAGGTTCCGTGTTTTGACCGCTATTAGCTACGCGGGGAAGAAAGCGTTAGCCCATTTAAAATAATATGATTTTACGCCACGCTCGAGATAATTCCAGGTTTTGTGTGTTGTTCTAGTAAAAGTTTGTGATCTCATCTGTCATACATTTCTACAGTTTTGTGTTTGATTGAGCATAAGTCAGCTTTAAACAGAATTGAGTGAACAAAGAGCGACTTAGCTGCTTAGCCTAATGACGCTAATGTTAGCCGTGATGCTAAACCCACTCCGGCTCCGTGCGCTTTTGTCCGCCGCTTCTCACCGGGCACGTTTAAAGCTCTACCGGGATATTTAGAAGCAAAAAACAAACAAAATATGCTTAAATGAGGCAGGGTAGAGCTGGTCCTCCGGGTGTGTGGGTCTAAAAAAAGTGCTGATGTTGTGAGTTTTTTGTTGTTGCTTTACAGGAGCGGACCGCGTTTGGACAGAGATGCCCCGTAAGAAGGTGACAGAGGTGTCCGGGAACGGAGCCGTGAAAAAGAAGAAAACCGGAGGCAAGAGGAAGGAGAGGGACTTCAGCAGCGATGAAGAGTTTGACTTTGAGCAGGAGAACAACAAGAAGCCAGGGAGACCGGCGACCAAGTCCGGTCTGCAGCCCGTCACTGTGGCAGACGACCTCAAGGAGAAAATAGTACGTCTGACTCGGTCCTGATGGTCCTGATGGTCCTGATGGGCACAACTTTACTGTCACTAGTTTGATATAAGGTGACCAGATGTCCCCATTTACCCGGGACAGTCCCAGTTTTGAGTCCGTGTCCCCTGTCCCAGTAGACTCATCCAAAAAAACAAAACCATTGATTTGTCCCACTTTTATACTAGAAGTGTCCCAGATGTCCCCATTTTGGACCGATTTGATCCATGACAATTGTAACAGGGTAACCGCGGGGTCTTTAAAAAGGTCTTAAATTTCATTTTCCTCAATTAAGACCTTAAAAATTTTCCTCAGTTAAGATCAAAAGTTTGACTTTGAGCAGGAGAACAATAAGAAGCCCGGGAGACCAAGTCCGGTCTGCAGCCCGTCACTGTGGCAGGCGACCTCAAGGAGAAAATAGTTCGTCAGACATGGTCCTGATGGTCCTGATGGTCCTGACGGTCCTGACGGTCCCGGTCCTGACGTGCCGGTCGTGACGATATAAACTGACCAGATGTCCCCATTCCCAGTGTTGGGGAGTAACAGATTACATGTACCGGAGTTACATAATCAGAGTACAAATTATGAGTAACTGTATTCAGTTACAGTTACTGTTTCAGTGAGTGACTATTGGATTACAGTTACTTTGCACGGTGGTATTTTCCTGTTTTCACATTTCAGGCTATATCCTTTTTTTTTTCTTTGTTTTTTAACACTACACAGGACTCTTAACCAGGTCTAAAACAGGTCTAAACCAGGACTAAAACAGGTCTAAACCAGGACTAAAACCAGGTCTAAAACCAGGTCTAAAACAGGATTGAACAGGACTAAACCATGCTGCATGGGCCGTGTCTCCTCCTCTTCTATCAATAATATTTTTTATAGGTTAAGTATTAAGTAAGTCTGGGCTTTTTATTTTCTTTTAGCAGAAAAATCTTCTTCTGTAAAGATTTCCTGGTCTTTGTTTCTCTACAGCAAATCATCTAATCCAAAGTATTCAGATTACATTGCTCATTTTAAGTAATTTAATGGATTCCGTTACAGACTACATTCTGGTGTATGTAATCTGTTGGGGAATACATTTTAAAAGTAACACTCCCAACACTGTCCATTTACCCGGGATAGTCCCAGTTTTGAGTCCTGTGTCCCCTGTCCCAGTGGATTCATCCAAAAAAATAAAACCAAAACCACTGGTTTGTGTCCCAGATGTCCCCATTTTGGACCAATTTGATCCCTGACAATTGTAACAGGGTAACCGCGGGGTCTTAAATTTCATGTTCCTAAATTAAGACCTTAAAAATCTTAAATTACATTGTCCAAGTTTTATTTTTTTCACAAAAGTCTTAATTTTCATTAGTCTATTTTTTTATAGACTAAACCGGGCTGCAGTGCGATGTTAAATGGAGAGAGGAAAAAAAAACAAAACATGAATGAACGTCTAATTTGGAGTATGCGCAAACAATACTTTGGTTTCTGGCGCCGACCGCAGTGAGTAAACGATCAGTAGAGATGGATGTATCATGAGGAAGTGTAGTTTAATCCACAGTGGCTCTTAGATTCTAGATATCGTACTGTAGTTGGTTGGTCATTATTAGAATTGGATCTGGTGTTTGTTGCCCTCATAACGGGTGCAACGTTGGTCTTAATTTTCATTTATATAGTTTTAAAAAGGTCTTTAAAAAGTCTTAAATTTGGGGTAGTCAAACCTGGGGATACTCTGTGTGAAGAGAGGCATACTTTGACATTTGTTGAGGTAAAATACAGAAAAGCTGCTTAAAAATGAGTAAAACACAAAGAAAATGTGACTGCACTGAGTCACATGTTTGTCATGAATGGGCCGAGTGCGGAACAGTTTTCCTTACTTACTCACTCATTTCACAATTTTATTATTGCCAACCACCACAAACTGAGAGTGTCCCAAGTGTTTTTGATTATGAAATTCTGGTCACCCGAGTTTGACACTTAATCTTGTTAAAGCTGCACTAAGTTGCTTTTTCCGCTGGTGGGTTCGTCACCTGCTTGTCTCCGTTATTGCTTTGCCTGGAATGTTCCACAGTTTGGTATTAAACTTCTGTTTGTCTTTATGGAGACAAGCACCAGGACAAGGCACTGGTCAGATCTGTGGAGAGGCGATGTTGCATAATACAGCTTTATGTTTGTTTCAAGTGTTGACATTTTTCCTCTTAGTTTTAGATTTAGTTTTTGTCCCATTTAATCCTCTTTTTGAGTCTAGTACAACATCCTGCCATTACAAACAGAGTTCCATGTTAAACTACCGTATCTGTACTTTTGTTAATCAGTCCTGTGGTTATAGTGGAAATTTCTCATGCTGGGATCCATCTCTGGCTCATACGACACGATGTTTGTTTTGCCTGGGAACACAACTGTAGGCTGGCACAGTTTGACCTGGCAACAGATGGGCAAATGCTCTTCTATACCAATCACACATAACCAGCTTTAGTAAAGCTGATGTTTTTACATGTTTACATAACAAATACAAGATTTATATTTCTATATTTTGATTTGTTGGTTACTTTATGTTAAACTTGATCATGGTGTATGTGGACACAGCAAAACTGAAATATAAAATTAAATCCTGAATGCTCCTCTTTTGTTTGGACTTTTAACAGAAACTTGAGTGTCCAAAGGCCAAAGGACAGTTGCTAATCTTTGGAGCGACCAACTGGGATTTGATCGGAAGAAAAGAGGTTCCCAAACAACAAGGTATGTGTAATACTAATTCATTTTGATGTTGTTAATTGTGAATTACCAGCACTCTGCGGGGCAGACATTTGGCTCTGCCCCAGCACAGTTGGAGCCCCCGTACAGACTTTTGTGTATTTCAGCGGCTTTCCGAAACCTGGGGCAGAACCTGTGGGGGCCTCATCGTTACGGCTGTCTGAACGACGTCCAGGTGAGCAGTGTGGTGTCAGGGCCGTGTGCAGCCTTCAGCCTCATCATCACCGCAGAGGGAAAACTCTGGAGCTGGGGTGAGTCCTGCTCTCATCATGTCTCATGTCAGAGGCTTTTAAAAGCTCACGACTAAACACTCTGTGTGTTAGGACGAAATGACAAAGGGCAGCTGGGACACGGAGACACCAAACGCCTGGACGCGCCCAAGCTCATCGAGGCTCTGGCCGATCACGTGGTCGTATCTGCAGCCTGTGGACGCAACCACACACTGGCCCTGACAGGTGTGTAGTCCTCCTCATGCACGCACAATATACACATGCACAGATACACACATACACACACACACACACACACACACACACACACACACAATCACCATGTTCTGTAGAGAACTGTAATAGTTTGTGTTCACAGAGGACGGCACGGCCTACTCTTTTGGCGAGAACAAACTGGGGCAGCTGGGACAAGGCAGCCAGACGGACGCCGTGCTGAGCCCCGCCACAGTCAGTCTTATTTTATTCACTGATTTATATTATCTATTATCTATGTCCAATATACTATATTTATGTGCTCTGACTGGGAGGCAACACCTGTGTGGTTTGTCTGGAGCTGTTAGAGTCTTTGTAAACAGAATTTACAATGTCAGAATGTAGAATTCACCACTGTCATATGTTTATGAACTCAATCTGTGTTTTTAAATCAAATCTCTCATGATCTGTCTCTTCCAGATCTCGTACAACGGGCAGCCTCTGGTGAAGGTGGCGTGTGGGGCGGAATTCAGCATGGTGGTAGACTGCAAAGGAAACCTTTACTCCTTTGGCTGTCCAGACTATGGACAACTGGGTAAGTACGACCCACCACACGGAGGAACAAACGTTTTACTTTGATCTGTAAGTAAGTGGCATGAACTCATGTTAATCATTTTATGCTCACATTAGGTCACAACAGTGATGGCAAGTACATCGCCAGATCTAATAGAATCGAGTTTGACTGTGAGCTGATCCCGCGGCGAGTGGCCCTCTTCATAGAGAAGTCCAAAGATGGTCAGATTATGCCCGTCCCAAACGTGGTGGTGCGAGATGTGGCCTGTGGAGCCAACCACACAGTGAGTGGTTTATCTGTGAGCCAGAGCTTCTGTTCTAAACATGACTCTAAACAAACGTGCTCACCCTGTCACTGTGTGTGTGTTTGTGTGTTTGTGTCTGTTTGGTGTGTGTGTGTTTGTGTGTGTCTGTTGTGTGTTTGTTTCTGTGTGTGTAGCTGGTGCTGGACTCTCAGAAGCGTGTGTTCAGTTGGGGCTTTGGGGGCTACGGGCGTCTGGGTCACACGGAGCAGAAGGATGAGATGGTTCCTCGTTTGGTGAAGCTGTTTGACTTCCCCGGCCGCGGGGCGTCTCTCATCTACACCGGGTACCAGTGCTCCTTCGCCGTCAACGAGATGGGTAAGAGCCCGCCGCGTCCTTTCACTTCTCTCACACTACAGAATGGGGCACAATGGTTCACATCTGATGAGTGTTTCTGCTTTTTACAGGAGGTCTGTTCTTCTGGGGGGTCACCAACACCAGCAGAGAATGCACCATGTACCCCAAGATGGTGCAGGACCTGTGCGGCTGGAAGATCCGCAGTCTGGCCTGTGGGTGAGTGTCAGGGGAGCAGGGTTTAAACATCTCAAAGTATGCGGCTGATTAGAAAGAACTTGCCTCTGCGTTACGGTGAAGCATAAAAACAAAGACAATAATATAAACTATGATCCATCTTAATCCACCTGTCAATCACTCCCTCTGAAATCAAGGAGGCAGGATTTGGCTCCAGATCCACTCGTCTTTGTGAAGATTTATCAAATGTGTGGTTCTGGCTGGTTGGGGAATTGCCAGAGGGGATGTGGGGCTAAATAAGGATCTGATGTGTTTATAATCTCGTAACGTTCAGTCCAAATGAGTAAATATAAACTGTGATCCTCGTCTGTTTAGAGAAGTGTTTTTGTTTTCACGTGTTAAAGTGTGCGGGGTTTGTGTTGTGAACAGGAAAAGCAGCATCATCATCGCTGCGGATGAGAGTACAATCAGCTGGGGTCCCTCGCCCACCTTTGGAGAGCTGGTGAGACCCTACACACACACAAACTAAATACACACACACGCACACACGCAAACACACATCCTTTTCTATGATGGGCACAAAGATGCAGTGTCGATGTTTTGTCTTATTTTATTTTTGTGTTAAGGAAATAAATGCTGTTTTGCATCTGCACTGGTATCTGTTGATCGGATATCTGCAAATAAAATATCAAAACTGGTGTCGGAAATGAAAAAGATGAAGTAAAAACATCCCTAAAGAG
Source organism: Boleophthalmus pectinirostris (assembly GCF_026225935.1). Classification (NCBI taxonomy): domain Eukaryota; kingdom Metazoa; phylum Chordata; class Actinopteri; order Gobiiformes; family Gobiidae; genus Boleophthalmus; species Boleophthalmus pectinirostris. The sequence goes on along the minus strand of NW_026571515.1, from coordinate 4,319,258 downwards.
TCCTGTTGTATCCCCTCTGACCAGCAGAGGGCAGCACTGACTCATGCACCCTCCTCCTCCTGAGCGTGTTTAAATTACTCACAGAGGTCTTTGTGAGGCTGGTGTAATCTAGGAACATTCAGTCCAAATGAGTAAATCTAAGCTGTGATCCTCGTCTAATGAAGTGTGTTTGTGTTCAAGTGTTTAAGTGTGTGTGGTGTTTGTGTTGTGATGAGAGTACAATCATCTGAGTGTGTGTTTAAAAAGACTGACAGAAGTCTTTTGTGAGTCTGGTGTTTCTTGGTGCATGTGACAGTGCTGTGGTTTCTTCTCAGGGTTACGGAGACAACAAAGCCAAGTCGTCCACCAGCGCTCAGGAGGTCAAGACCCTGGACGGGATCTACGTGGAGCAGGTGGGAGCCCATTTTAAAAGTGTCTTTATTGTAGAACTGCTTCTTTTTTTCTACTGTGTTTTGTATTTGTTTGAAATTGAGACTCATGAACAAAGCTACTGTTTATGTTTAGTCACTAACACAGTGTGTGTTTGTGTGTTTGCAGGTGTCCATGGGCTACTCCCACTCTCTGATTATTGCCAGACAAGATACTGAGCAGGAGCAGGACAAACTCAAGAAGCTGCCAGAGTACAACCCTCGGACAGTGTGAGGCTCTGGGGCCCTGGGACCCTGGGGTTCTTGGGTTCTGGGGCCCTGTGGTCAGGCAGTGGACCACAGCCTCGTCCCTTCAGACTGAACTGGCTCTACACTGTCACTGTTCGGTGCCACGGTTTACACTCTCTTTACACTCCACAGTGCTTCCTCCTGCTCTCTGAAGCGGTGTTTGGTTCTTGTTCTGGGTGCAGTATTGATGGCCGTTTGAGGCGTGGATCTCGTCTGTGCCTTGGGCGCTTGTGTAGTTTAGTGTTGGTGGATGTGGCAGCAGGGTTTGTGAAGCTGCCAAACATGCAAATGAATTTTGTACTTTTTGACTTTCGTATTCACTGTTACATTCCTTTGTGTTCAGTGTTGGCATCATAGATGCATACCTCAGTCTGTTAGACTTGTGACCACGTTTCTTTTTAAACGCTCAAAGCGACTTCTGGAGCAGCTGAACTGGAGCCTGCACTGTGCGAGTGGAGGCCATGGATGTTTTAGCTGTTCTTTTATTGTGACATTTTTCACTTCATTTTCTTGTAAAATGATCCAATAAAGTTCTAGTAAAATGTTGGTCTGTCGTTGTGTTTATGCTCACACACTTTCACACGTCTCCTGCTCTGTCTGTTTACTGTAGGACACACACATTTACAGACGGGGAGTTTTTCTGCCTCAACTCGTAGTCTCAGGGGTCCACATTTAATGTCCCGTTCTAGGGAGGAGGGGAACTCGAGGAAACCTGTGCACACAAAGGGAGAACATAGAAGCTGCACAGACACACATACACACACGAGGACGGGGTTGCTGTGAGGCAGAGTGCAGCTCTTGAGAACAGCTGGTTGTGCTCAGATTACAGAGATGGTTTCCCAGTGTTTGTGTGATAACTTGTGTTAGTGTAGCACATGAACAGCTCCTGTTCTCACAGGTCCTGCTGCTCGTCTGTTGACCCTGTTCTGAGCTCTTTCGGTTGTACTTCGCTGTTGTGTAACTCTGATGAGTGTTGCAGACCTGTTTCCTGTGCCCCACTGCAGACCAGGGGCGCCCGTGTGCCCAGAGGAGCTGTTAGCCTGTGGAGGAAGCCCCTCTGTTTGGGAGAGGAAGAGGAGTGCTCCAGCTCGTGACATCAGAGAAATTTGAAGCCTTCAGTGGGACCTGCTCTGCTCAGCTCTGCTCCCCCCTCCTCAGACCCTCTCCTGCCTGAGCTCCACACAAGGCAAAACCTCCACGTGCAGCACCCAGCTCTCTCTCACCTTCTGTGGGTCAGCTTCACACCTCGTCCCCTGCGCGCTCCTGGAGGTAGGTTCTTACCCTTCTATTTGCAACTGCACTGCTTTTGGAACAAACTTTACTTGAATAAATTTGGTCATTGGTGAGATCGTGGAGAGCACAGAAATCCTGCACGTTTTACTTATTTTTTAACCAACTAATGAGTTTTATTAACAGAAAAGAAGTTGTGTTTTGTAAGATGAACAGGATGTAGTAGTAGTTTTTGTTTTTAGAGCAGTTTTCGTAGAGAGGAGGATGCAGTGTGGTTCTTACATAAGCAGCAAACGTACACATTCCAAGAACTGAGGGCAGGGCCTGTGCTGCACACTGTGTTTTCAGTGCACGCGCAGACTCTGACCTGTGAGTATTAAAATAGAAGGAATAATATATAGATTGTAAAGATGGCTGCAAATGTTCTTCAAATGTACCGTGTATTTTTCATGTATGAAATGTTGCGTAATGTGTGCTAGGACTGAGCGATTTGGGGGGAAAATGTGGAACTGTAATTGTACATTTTAAAAAGTTTTGTGATTAAATTTGCCAGAGCTTTTAATGTTTTTAGTTCAGAGTTCATACTGTAAAACGCTAAAACTAAAATTGGTAGAGGTGTACACTAATGAATCCATGTGTTCATTCGTTTTTCAATATAAAACCAAAAATAAGAAAATGATAAAAACAACTATTTTCTTCATTATTTGTCTCCAAAACCAAAATAAAAAAAAAAAAAAAAAAACAGATAATGATTTGTTTTTTCAGTTTTTTCAATTTTGTGTTTAAATGAAAAATGGAAAAAACGGATAACGTCCGTTTCCAGTTTACGTGAGTTAAACTGCGATGCCGGACTGAACCAGGACTGAACCAGGACTGAACCAGGACTGAACCAGGTCTGAACCAGGACTGAACCAGGACTGAGCCAGGACTGAACCAGGACTGAGCCAGGACTGAACCAGGACTGAACCAGGACTGAACCAGGTCTGACCAGACTGGAACCGGACTGGGACCAGCCCAAGACTGGGACCAGACCAGGACCAGCCGTGATTGAGACCGGGACTGAGACCGGGACTGAGACCGGGACTGAGACCGGGACTGAGACCGGGACCAGACCGGGACTGAGACCATGACCGGACCACAACCAGGACTGAGGCTGGGACCAGATCGGGACCAGGCCATGATTGAGACCGGGACTGGGACTGGGATCAAACTGGGACCGGGATCGAACTGGGACCAGACCGGGACTGGGACCGGGATCAAACTGCGACTGAGACTGGGACTGAGACCCGGACCAGACCGGGATTGAAAAAGGTTCAGTCCTGGTTCAGTCCAGCATCACAGTTTAAACGGGAAACGGTCGTTATCCATTTTTACCAAAAACTGAAAAATTAGTCATTATCTGTTTTTTTCATTTTGGTTTTGGAATAATGAAGAAAATTGTTGTTTTTTTCATTTTCTTATTTTTGGTTTTATATTAAAAAACAAATGAACGAATGACACACAGATTCTACTGGATAAGCAAGTCTAACAAAGAATAATTATGACATTACCCGAATAATTGCATCATTTTTTTTTTATTTTTTTTTAGTTTAAAGCCACAGTGTGTAACCTTTGAGCCAAAAATAGAGCATGTTTTTCATTTGGTTGTATTTATTGTACTGAAAATGTCTGAAACACAGGTTAGGTTATGTTAGGTTGCTTTTATTTTTATTTTTTATTTTATTCGTAGGTAAATTTGTTTTGCAGATTTTAGAGGCTGGTTCCATATTTCACAATTAATTTTCCAAACTTTTTTTCTGGGGACCCATATTTTAAAAGTCAGTAAATGACAAAATAAAAGTGGATTCGAGCATTATCGAACATTAATGAGGATATTTTATTGTTGACTGAGTGATCGTGTCTCTGAAAAATTATTATTACTCAAGTTTTTTTCTTTTTTTGAGCTTTTATTGCCACAAATCAATTCACATCAGCAGTGTCCTGAGACCGGGCCTTCACACAGTTTATATATTTGCTAAAAAATAAATGAAAAAAATAGGCATGTTATTTGAAAAAGTCAATCACTGGACCCCATCCTCTTTTCAAAAGCCGTAGTTGAGCCGTTAACAGTTCCTTTGTATAAACTTGTCTGGTTTTTGATCTCCGCTGATCAGTGGTCGGTGTCTCAGGTTTCAGCCAGCAGAACGGGATCATTTTTCTTGCAGTCATCAGAAGAAAATGCAACAGAAAGCACTGATCATGAGCGAGACCATCAGGAAATGTATCAAGCAAAAAGATCTTTGGGTCCATCAACAGGTCCACAGCCAATATATTCTGTAGAACATCTTTAACATCAATCCAGAAATGTTGTATAGTCCCAAAATGTGTGAGTTTGGTCACCCACAAGTTCTCAATTCATTACTCAAGTTTTAAAAATTAAAAACGATCACTGAAGCAGCAGTAAAAGGATCCAAGTCGCCTATTTGGACTTTAAATATAGCCCATTTCTTTTTCGTTTCAACATTCAATTGAAGCAGCAAAACTGGAACAAAATAGTCAATAAAATAATTATAAAAAGATTAGAAATGATACAAAACATGTCTTAACATTTCAACATTTCTAGTGAGATTGGTGGACCTGTCTGTGTTTTTGTGGCGTGTTCAGGAAGAGACGCAGCAGCAGATCAGACGCAGAATTTGGTCTGTTTCTGTTTTTGTGTTTTGTCTTCGTTTTTGTGAGCACAGAAAATCCCATTTCACACACATATGTAATAGTGAAAGGAATAAGCAGAGAAACACTGGCCCTACTGAGGACAGGAGATTCTGATGAAATGCTGATGCAGGATGACAACACGGTCACAGATCCACGTGTCAGAACTGTAAATCACAGATCTACATGCAGATCGTGACAAGGCGACCCCAAAAAAAATCTCTTGTGACCCAGTCTATGGGAAACAAACACACTGTACATTATAAACACATATCCTCCTGAGACCCGGCCCATTCTTTTGTGTCCATTACAGTGGACATTGAGTCAACCAGTCTGTCTTTAGAGATTTGAGACTCTTGATGGGGGGACTAGGTTCCTCTTTCTAAATAGGGCTGGGGGATTATAGGGTACTATCATGTCCTGGATAAATAAAATAAAATAACTCAATAGGAATTAGTTTGTGGCTGCACTATGATAATAAATATATAAATAAATACATACATAAATACATAATTAAGAAATTATCAAAAATAAATACATTTGAGGTGACTGTAGAAGCTTGTCAGAGATGTTGTTCATCAAAAAAAGTAGTTTTTGTCAGGTTGTTAACGTCACATGGATTTAACACCAAAATGTCCCCGGCGTCCATTGCAGAGGACATGTTATAAAATTAGAAATAGAAATAAAAAATAATAAATCTCAATGCTAAGGTGTTCATTTACCTCCAAATAGAAAGAAAATCACAAAAAATATATATTGCAATACACTTTTTTTCTTCGGGTCCCAGGAGGATATAAAAACACAATTACAAATAAAGTGTTACAGTCTCCAGTGCAGAATGGTTTTGTTCCATAAATAATTAATTCATCCTTACCAACAGCAAATAAAGGCATAAAATGTCATTTGTTTAAGTAAAATACAGAAAAACTGCTTAAAAATCACCAAAGCACAAAGAAAAATGCAACCGTACAGACTCATGTTCGTCGTGAATGGGCCGAGAACAGAACAATTTTCCTTAATTACGCACTCGTTTCACAGTTTAATTATTACCAGCCGCTGCAAACCGAGGGTGTCCCAGTTTTTTATTTCGAAAAGCTGTTCGCGTTATACATGTATGTCTATATAGTGGAATGTTCAGCAGTTATCATGGAGATATAATTCACATATAGACCTTTTTCATATCGGTGCCGCGATGTAGAGTAAACGTCATGTCCGGTCAGTGGTTTTCTGTGGCAAAATGTGTGTGTAAATGTGTGTCGTATTCTCCAGCAGCTTCATAAATCTGCCCCATCACCAAATCTTCAACCAACAAGGTCCACAAAGGATAAACATTCTAACATGAAGAATTTATCCACAACTGTCAGCGTAAGAAAGACGAAAACTTAAAGGAGAACAACGACGACGATGACACATTAGGAACTTGTTCACTCAGACTGATTCTAGAATTAAAATAAAAAATTGATTTCATGATGTCGATACTGGCATAGACAGAGAGATCTGTGCAGTTTAAATGTAAGACATGTGATCTGTGAACATCTGTAGCATTCGATCTGCACAAATGTCTCTGAATATCAACATCATGACATCGATTTATAATTTAAATTCTAGAATCAGTCTGAATTAACACGTGACTTTTTTATGAATTACTTATTATGTTTTATTCATGTCCATAATGTTGATTTTGTTCAATGTGTCACTAATGCGTCTTCGTTGTTTTCCTTTAAGTTTTTGTCTGTCTTACATTGATAGTTGTGGATAAATTCTTCATGTTAGAATGTTTATCCTTTGTGGACCTTGTTGGATAAAGATTTGGTGATGAGGCAGATTTATGAAGCTGCTGGAAAATATTCAAGCCATTTCCACAGACATTTTGCCACAGAAAACCATTAACCGGGAGTTACGTTACAGGAAGTGCCTACATCACAGCGCTTCCTGCCGTTGTGAAAAAGGAAACAAACAGAAGTTTTTAGATAAAAACTCAAACAAAATGTATTTAAACAAAAGTCTGTCTTCAATACGAGCGTTGTTTTTAGGAGTTTGATTAGCAACAAAAAAGGTGAAAGTGACTAACTGAAAAATTGTCGACTAATGCTAATGCTAACGCTAATGCTAGCTAGCTTGTAACTGTAATGAGAGGGACTTGTTTAACAGCATAAATCAGTTCATCTGTTGTAATTATTTTTTTAATTTATTCATTCATTTTTATTTAATTAATTTATTATGATTTACTTCTTACGTCTTTTATTGTGTTAATTTGTCTGTGCAGCACTTTGGAAACTGTCATGTTTATAAAATGTGCTATATAAATAAATGAATAAATCAGTTCTCTCAGATTGTGTTAAAACAAAACTCAGGTTAAAGTCTAATTTATGTGACAGAGCTTCAGACAGAGCAGTGCCTACAGTTAGCGTCACACCCCCAGTGAACTTATCAGTATTGGTGGAGTACTTTAAAATATTTATCAGTCTCTTACCATGACACATTAGATTTAGACAATTAATCCACAAGGGAAATACTCGGACACAGCAGCTCACACATCACAATATAATATAATAACAACGAGTGAAAGTAAAAACGGAAACAGAATAGAAATAAAGTAATATAAATATATCTCAACTATATACAAGAGGCTGAAATGAAAACAGTGCAAAAATGATCTGATGATTGACAGGACATGGGGTTATCTGTTATATAAGTGCGAGTTCACCTGCGGCGCAACTGGACTCGTCTGGTTAGACCCGTGCCCACGCTGATGCTGATATGTGCTCCAAACTCCAAACTCTACTGTTTATTTTATTTTTATCATTGTGATGTGGAAATCTATGTCAAGTCTTTTCCTTAGTATTAATCTTCATATTTGTGCCAGTTTTTATTTCATCTGAATTGGCTCAGTAATTACACAGATATGAACCATAAACCAGTGAACTGTCAACAAATGTGACAGTTAAACAGCAGATTCCACATATAACTGTGACCTGTTGTGACGTGACCCCAGCCTCTCGAGTGTTTAAAGTACAGTAAACTTACTGTGTCAACAGGTAGTTGGTCGTAGTGTCTTTGCGCGCCCCAGAGTTTACTAACACTACTAACATGTGACCAGAGAAGGGCCATGTGTCCGGGCCATGTTGGACTTATCTGTCTGTGGTCATGTGTGCGTGGGTGTGTGTGGGGGTGTGTGTACGTGTGTGTGTACGTGTGTTTGTGTGAGCCCACCAGCTGCTCAGCTACTGTCAACAGAAGCACACCGCTCTGCTCACATGGCTGATGTAGGTTCTAACTGGATGAGGCAGCTTTATGAGAACAGGGTTATTTTATTGTCATTTAACCTCAGTAAACCCGTACACGGCTCACTCGGCTCACTCGGCTCACTTGGAGTCAGACTCCACGTGTCAGGAGTCACTCCACTGTAAGTACAGCTCACCCTGAGTGACTTTAAAGCTCCACTGTGGGGCTTTTCTGGAGTGATTTGACGTCTGTTTGCATCTTTTATTGAATCAATAACAAGTGTTTCTATTGCTCATAAATACCTTTTTACTGTAGCTGGATCGCCTTTGCACAGATCTGAGCTGCTCATATTCATGGAGATGAATGTGTTTAAAGCCAGAGTGTGGAACATTGGAGGCTTTGTTAATGACATGACGTACCTTTAATGCCCGTCAGATTAAATACACAGAGCACATACATTAAGGCGGGTTGGCATTAAGGCGGCACATGTGCAGTGGGCTCTTGGAGCTGATAGGCTGTGGACAGAGTTGCTCTGGCATCTGTGGGTGCACTGATACTATTATCTGTACATATGAGGCGCTCGGCGCCCGAGGCCCGAGGGTGAACTCTGCCACTGTATAAAAGTCATAAACATGTTGCCAGATCCTGCGACTGCGGCGCACCCCTATAGAAATCCTCTTATATGATGTGTTCTCAGTACATGACAGTTAATGTCACCCCAGGTTAAAAACCACAATCCACGTTGGCACGGCGCCGGTGTGATGGGGCTCGGCCCCTGGTGACCAATCACTGGGCAGCAGTGTAATCTGGGCACAAGCCAAAAGTGAAGCGCCCAAACCAACCAAAACAAACATGGCACCAGAAGGAAGCGCTTTGTGTGTTTGTGGACGGGGAAGGTGGAATACTAGTTTGATTTTTTTTTTCATCTGTTCCGCTGTTGTGACACTTTGACCAATCAGATTCAAATATTTGTCACGGTGTTTTGCCTTTTGATGATCATTTTCAGTGGGAGCTGTTCTAGATCAATCTGCCTCAGGGTAGGTTCAAGGCGCTGCGCCTGACTTTACCATCGTAAAAACCTGAAAAACGTGTTCATTTTAAACAGTTTGCAGTGGTCCAAAGTTATTCCTCACTTACTTTATGCATTCAGAGCATTTAAATTATTCACAATTACACAAAACAGCTAGCATGCTAACAAATTATCCTGATTATCTGACAGTAAACCGCTTTATAATTAGCTGCATACTGAAAGAGAATGGGTTTAGGCATACAGGGCCTTTGAGTGGTCATTTTGTTGTCTCTTTAAACCCGTGCGTTGGCGTGAGGAGCACATGTTGGCTCTCCCTCCTGCTCCAGTGGTCTCGGCCCGTGTCCTCCTCACAGGCTCGAGCTTGTTGGAAGAGGCTGGCGGCAGAGACCGTTCTGTACCGTGTTCTGTGTTCTGTGGACTTGTCTTGACACGTATGTGCACTCCGCCGGGTCTTATCTGGTTCCTATAGTGTCTGGGACTCAAACTGGACTCATGTACAGGTGACAGAGGCTCTGACATGTGAGCGTGTGTTTGTCCAGCTCTTATCACTGCCTTTCCCTCAAGTCAAGTCCACCTCGGAGCAGGTCTGATCCAGCTGCTGTCTACACACACACACACACACACACACACACACACAGAGGTACAGGGTGTGTGTGTGTGCTGAGAGCTCAGTCCTCCCTCCAGATCTATCTGTAAAAAGAATTCACACTGGATACCTAATCTATAGATAGGTGCTCCTGACCGATGCTCCTGACCATGAACTTAAAAACTTAAAGGAACTGTATTTAGCCTGTGTACTTGTTTTTTAATAAAAGTAACATATTTTTTGGAATATAAGTCATTCTGGAGTATAAATCACACCAGCCAAAAAATGCATAATGAAGAAAAAAAACATATATAAGTCGCACTTTTGGGGGAAATTTATAAAATCCAGGAACCGACATTTCATCTCGAAAGTCAAGTTGTAGTAAAAACAATAGAAGAGAGAACAACAGACTGTTAACGTCACATATGAACAGTTCTTCAGATAAACTAGAACATAAACAACAGAACAAGTTTAACAAACTCTCCATCTCACTCCAAATCACTAAATCCATTCAATTCTTCATCCTCGGTGTCACTTCTGAGCAACTCGGCCTCGACCTCCGGAGGTAAACAGAGCCGCTGTTGTCAGACTCAGCATCAGTTCCAGTTAGAATTATTCTGGTCTTTCTGAATCCCGACAGGATGGTTTCAGTGTCACTGACGTCCAGGCTTTGTCCATCCATCCAGTGACTCCAGGAAAGTTTCATGGTGCATCCTCCCGCTGTCACAAGTTTCTCTCTCACTCCAAACTTTCTTTCTGCTGCTCGATTATCGTTTTCAGCTGCAGATTTCACGACTTGCAGTTTGTAATCTGCATTTTATTTATTTTATTTTTTTTTGTGCATTTGTGTTCAGTCTTCTCAGTCGTCTTTATAAGTTTGTTTAAATGTTAAATTGTTCAGTGGTGCAAAAGTAATGGTGCGATCGACTGACATGATACAGACAGAACAGAGGCTCTTTCTGCAGGAGACATGCGCAGTAGAGCGAAGTGACAGTGGTGCAGGAGGAACAGGAGCAGCAGATACTCACACACAAGACTAGAACCTCTCCACACTTCACTGTCAACATTTTAATATAGAAGTCACTCCGGAGAATAACTCACAGGAAACACCCAAACCATGAAAAAAAAGTGCAACTTAATCTGAAAAATACGGTACTATAATCACAACTCAGTTACCAGTGTCTTAAACACTACTGTACTACTACTGTACTACTGTACTACTACTACTACTGCTACTACTACTACTACTACTACTACTACTACTGCTACTACTACTACTGCTACTACTACTACTACTACTACTACTACTACTACTACTACTACTACTGCTACTACTACTACTACTACTACTACTACTACTACTACTACTACTACTACTGCTACTACTACTACTACTACTGCTACTACTACTACTACTACTACTACTACTGCTACTACTACTACTACTACTACTACTACTACTGCTACTACTACTACTACTACTGCTACTACTACTACTACTACTACTACTACTACTACTACTACTACTGCTACTACTACTGCTACTACTACTACTACTACTACTACTACTACTGCTACTACTACTGTACTACTACTACTACTACTACTACTGCTACTACTACTACTACTACTACTACTGCTACTACTACTGCTACTACTACTACTACTACTACTGCTACTACTACTACTGCTACTACTACTACTACTACTGCTACTACTACTACTACTACTACTGCTACTACTGCTACTGCTACTACTACTACTACTACTACTACTACTGCTGCTACTGCTACTGCTGCACATTTTTATACAGTGCTTTTCCACCTTCAAGGCTGGGGGTGAATTGGGTTAAGTGTCTTGCCCAAGGACAAAACAACAGCATTCATCTGTGTGAGCTGGAATCACACCACCAACCTGTGGGTCTGTGGATTTGACTGGGATTCAAACCGCCAACCTTTAGATTAGAGGACAAACGCTCGACCAACAAAGTTTACAAAGTGCTGAACAAGTTGCAAAGAACAATACAAAAAGCACAAAAACAGCACAGAGAAAGCACACAAAAACAGACGATGATGCAAACAATTCAATTAACTGCGATAATAAATGAAAAATAAATAAGAAAATATGAATAAATAAATAAAAATAATAAATAACAAAATAATATAAATAAATAAATAAAGCTAAAACCAATTAAAGGAAGGCCAACTGATAAAACAATTTTTAAGAAGAGAGTAAAAGATGATCCTGATGGTGCGAGCCTTAAATGAAATATAACTTGGTGCAAGACCTAAACGAGCTTTAAAAGTGATCACTAAAATCTTATAATCAATTCTAAAACACACAGGAACCAGTGAAGCGAAGCTAAAACGGGGAAAATGTTGTGAACTCTGTAAAACCCAGTGAGGAGCCGAGCTGGAGACTCTGTTGGATCATGTTTATGGACTTTAGTCTTTCACACTTTCCTTTTAATATCTAAAGATTTAAGTGCCTGATTGTTATGATTGATGGACCAGAGGACAAATTTCACTAGAAAAACTGAAACTAGAGATGCACCAATCCAGCTTTTTCCAGTATCGGCTTTAAATATTAAGTTATTCAATACCAACCGATACCAGAACAGGCTGAAAACATGATTTATTTCCTTTAAACACTGCATAATGTAATGTGTTTTGTAATTTTTATTTATAATTTAAAGTAACTACATAATGGTTTTATAAAAATGCATGTTTAATATTTTGTTTTGGGTTAACAATGTCCTTTTAAATTCGTCTTATTACCAATGTTCTGCCGCTGATATCAAATACCAGTATCGTATCGGTGCATCCTTTTTTTTTTTTTTTACATTTATTATTATTTAGTTATTTTAGAACTTAAGCCATTTCTGTTGTGTATTACGTACAATATGTTCATTCACTGTAACATGTTTTCTTTTTTTTTCTTTTGCAGATTTCGACCTCCCTTTGTGAATCTAAATAAGCTCATACTTGTGAATCAAGATGGAACTACAAAAGTTTGCAAACGGGAACCAGTTCCACGAGTCGTCGGTGGAAGGAGGGTATGTTTCTATCCGCTCAAAAAAATAAAATAAAATAAAAATAAAATAATTTAAAATACAGTATATACAACGCACATACTACCAATCAGAAGCTTCTCATACAATGATTTTAAAAAAATGTATTAGTCAAGTGTTTCATGTACATTTAGTTAAGATTACGTTTTTTATTTTAATTATTTAAATTTGCGGAGTATAAAATAAATAAAAATAAATAAATAAAATCTTTAAGTCTTTAACCAGTTTTATTTATTATTTTTTATTTTATTTTTGGCCAGTATATTCTCTGTTCTCTTATCTGTTACATAAGGGTGAGTTGTTGTACAGTTGTAGGGAGTATTATCTGTTACATAAGGGCAAGTTGGACAGTTGTAAGGAGTATTATCTGTTACATAAGGGTGAGTTGTTGTACAGTTGTAGGGAGTATTATCTCTTACATAAATGCGAGTTGTGCAGTTGTAGGGAGTATTATCTGTTAAATGATGGCAAGTTGTACAGTTGTAGGGAGTATTATCTGTTACATAAGGGCAAGTTGGACAGTTGTAGGGAGTATTATCTGTTACATAAGGGCAAGTTGGACAGTTGTAAGGAGTATTATCTGTTACATAAGGGTGAGTTGTTGCACAGTTGTAGGGAGTATTATCTGTTACATAAGGTTGAGCTGTTGTACAGTTGTAGGGAGTATTATCTGTTACATAAAAGTGAGTTGTTGTACAGTTGTAGGGAGTATTATCTGTTACATAAAAGTGAGTTGTTGTACAGTTGTAGGGAGTATTATCTGTTACATGATGACGAGTTTTTGTACGGTTGTAGGGATTATTATCTGATACATAAGGGCAAGTTGTACAGTTGTATGGCCCTCCACTAGAAAAGTTACACAATGCTTC
>NW_026571515.1:4250904-4300904 GCF_026225935.1 Boleophthalmus pectinirostris | reverse complement strand
TGTGTGTGTGTGTGTGTGTGTGTGTGTCTGTTGTGTGTCTGTTGTGTGTTTCAGAATCCTGCTGACGTGCATCGCCGGTCTGTCCTGTTACTCTGTGCACCTGCTCCTGAAGAGTGCGGGGGTGGTGGGTATGTGGGGGCGCGGGGGGGTCCTGTGTGTGTGTGTGTGTGTGTGTATATGTGTGCGTATACATGTGTGCGTTAGTCTGTGTGTGACTGTGTGTGTGGTTGTAATCATGAGTCAGTGCTAGTGCAGCCTCTGCAGCTCAGGGAGGGACTACCGGCCTGTCCGTTTACTGAGAATGAGAAAAACATGTATGTTGGTGATTGTAGTATTAAGTCAGGGGTGTCCAAACTTTTTTCATCAAAGTCCACAAATCTAAACACAGATGAAGCAGAGGGTCGATCGATCGATGCTCCACAGAGTGAATCATTGAAATATGTGCATGTTTAACACGTCAGACTTTATTCATGCTAAGATCCTTATATTATATTATTATATTATATTATATATTATCCTAAATATTAAGTATTTACTTTATCAAGGTAAATTTTCAAAAAACTTGCAGTAAAAAGTTAATTTTTTAATTGATGCAAGGTAATTTGGGCCAATTCACCTGGAACCCTGAGGGCCAAGAAAAAATTATCTGAGACCCCATTTGGCCCATGGACCATGATTTGGACATACCTTTTCTAAGTGATTGTATTGAGCGATTGTAGTAACTTTTTAAAAATTATAACAGGCTCTATTCATGAGGTATGTAACAATAACCGAAATATCATGATATCATATCGTTCAAAAGTTTTCACAATAATATCGTGGGCTGTCACAATATATCAAATTCACAAGTTTCTTTGTTTAAATGCAGGTTTTACAGTAACAACAGCTTATAAACATCGGGAACTACATTTCCCATGATTCATTTCAGCGCAGACAACATGAAGAGATATGTTTTTTTACTTGAATTCTTGGGATTATGATGGAAATAATTCACACCAAAATTTTGTCAAGGTATTTTAAAAGTAGAAGTTTGTCCCATCTACAATTATATTAACCTCTTCAAAATATCACAGTAAATATTGTGAGATTTGGATATAGTTACATTGGGGGGTCCTGTGTGTGTGTGTGTGTGTGTGTAGTGTGTTGTGTTGTGTGTGTGTGTGTGTGTGTGTGTTGTGTGTGTGTAATGTTGTGTGTGTGTTGTCTCAGGGATCCGGGCGTACGAGCAGCTGGGCGTTGTGTGTGTAGTGTGTGTGTGTGTGTGTGTGTGTGTGTGTGTGTGTGTGTGTGTGTGTGTGTGTGTGTGTGTGTGTATTGTGTGTGTATGTGTGTGTGTGTGTGTGTGTGTGTGTGTGTGTGTGTGTGTGTAATGTTGTGTGTGTGTTGTCTCAGGGATCCGGGCGTACGAGCAGCTGGGGCTCCGGGCGTTCGGGCATCCGGGTAAAATCCTGGCCGCCGTCATCATCACACTTCACAACATCGGAGGTGAGGAGCCTCAACTCTGAAGTACAAGGAACATCTTAGAAATACTAATACTATTGTTACTACTAGTACTGCTACTACTGCTATTACTACTGCTATGACTACTGCTACTGCTATGATTACTACTGCTACTACTACTACTAATACTACTACTACTACTACTACTACTACTACTATACTACTGCTATTGCTACTACTACTACTACTACTACTACTACTACTACTACTACTACTACTACTACAACTCCTACAACTCCTATTACTACTACTGCTGCTACTACTACTACTAGTACTGCTACTATTAGTATTGCTACTACTATTACTACTACTACTAGTAGTACTGCTGCTACTACTACTAGTAGTAGTACTGCTGCAATTACTATTACTACTACTACTACTACTACTACTACTACAGCTGCTACTACTACGGCTACTTCTACTACTACTAGTACTGCTATTACTACTACTACTAATACCACTACTACTAATAATACTAATACTACAGCTGCTATTACTACTTCTACTACTACTACTACTACTACTACTACTACTACTACTACTACTACTACTACTACTACTACTACTGCTATTACTACTGCTATTACTACTGCTATTACTACTGCTACTGCTACTACTACTGCTGCTACTACTGCTACTACTACTATTACTACTGCTACTGCTACTGCTACTACTGCTGCTACTACTACTATTACTATTACTATTACTATTACTATTACTATTACTATTACTGCTACCATTGATACCACTACTGCTGCTACTGCTATTACTATTACTACTACTACTACTGCTATTACTACTACTGCTACTGCTATTACTGCTACTATTACTGCTATTACTGCTACTATTACTGCTACTAGTACTGCTACTGTTACTACTCTTACTACTGTTCTGTGGAAGTCATTTCTATGCAGTTATTGGTGCAGTGATCTAGTCCATTTTTAGACCTGGTCCAGGACTCAGTTAGACCTGGAACAGACCTGGTTTAGATCTGGTTCCGGCCTCAGTGAGCCCTGGAATAGACCCGGTTTAGATCTGCTGGTACTCGATAAGCCAAATCTTTTTTTAGGAGGCACTTAATGTGAAATGTTTGAGACCCTCTGACGCACCGGAGCAAGGGTCACTGTGGCATTTCTCTGCACTTGTTTCATTTAAAGGTCCCATATTACGCTGAATTAATCTTGTGAGCACTTCCTGTATTACCACATGACATCACAAGGTGGAAGTGAGTGTTTTTTGTTTGAGAGAAGGACTTAGTTTTTATTTATAGAGCCCTTTAAAACACTCAAGATGACCAAAGTGCTTTCCATTCAAATCAACACCATATACAGTTGTTGACATTTATCACATTTATCATACTTTTATGTTCTGTGAATGAAACAAAACACATCTCCAGGTATGTTTTTGATGACAATATTATAACATAGATCAGAAAATGGCGTAATATGAGCTCTTTAAACGAGGACTTGGACCTGCGTTGGAAGCTTTGGTCAGGACTGTGGCTCTTCTGATCTGTGTCTTGTTGTGTTGTGTAGCCATGTCCAGTTATCTGTTCATCGTCAAGTACGAGCTGCCTCTGGTGATTCAGGCCTTCTTGGGACATACCTCCAGCACAGAGTGAGTCCTGCACGTTTGTTTACAGCCATAACTCCAGTGGAACCGCATCACAAATGAACTAATGCCATAATAAAAACTTAGTTTATACCAGCGGTTTTCAGCAGGTGAGGCCCCCCTCCACTAGAGGGCGCCAAAGAGCCACTGGGGAGGAGTGACACACACGGACTGAACCAGGACTGAACCAGGACTGAACCAGGACTGAACCAAGACTGAACCAGGACTAAAACAGAACTGAACCAGGTCTGAGAGTCAGGACGGGCCTGGAGGTGCGCTCATGTAAATTGTCATGTGACTGTGGGTGAAGGGACCGGCACAGAGCTCCGCAGCCCTCACTTTGCGGACACCCTGCTCCACAGCCTCAGGGTTCTTTCCCTCTCTCAAGTCCAAGATTAGTCCTGGTTTAGTCCTGGTTTAGTCCTGGTTTAGCCCTGTCCTGGTTTAGTCCTGGTTTAGTCCTGGTCCTGGTTTAGTCCTGGTTTAGTCCTGGTTTAGTCCTCCTTAGTGGCTTAGTCCTGGCTTTCCTGGTTTAGTCCTGGTTTAGTCCTGGTGTCCTACTGATGTTCAGTGATGTTAAAAGTCGCCTCAATTAAGCCTGCATGAAATTGGGAATTACTTGATGTTGTAAAAATCGTTTATGAATGCACTTTAAAAAAACAAAACAAAAAACAATATTACTAGGGCCGGGCACGTTAACGCGTTAACTTTGCGTTAACTAATTAAGTCATTAACGCCGACAATTATTTTAACGCCGTTAACGCAGTTTTTATTATTTATTTATTTATTTTATTGTAAACGTCTGTTTCTCACTGGCTTTTATTTTGAAAAAGTTCACCGTGAGCATTTCTTTAAGTTTGACGTCTTTTCTTTACTCTTTTTTCACTTTTTTCTGACCACGTGAGATGCAACGTGTCCGAGCCTCCACGAGCCGCCGGCCTGGTCACTGATTTACCCAAATACCACTGGAAGAAAAAATGTGATTGGTCCATTTCCATTCCATTATATTAACCCTTTGTTTCCTAAGAAATATCAGTCCAAGTTTATAACACTGATCTAGAAAATATTACTAGTGTAGTGTTCATTACTCACAGCATAAAACATATTCAATAAATATATTAGTAGTACAAATGTCCATTCAATATTTTTTCTTGAGCCTTCCCTGAATACCCTGAAGGCTCTGAGGTTCCCCTGTGAAAGAAATGCTGTTTGCACAACAAATGTTTGGCTCTTTCATTTACATTTCCAATAAAAGGGCACTATACTCTACTTTTTAATTCATTAATTGGTTTTGCGTATAACATGCGATTAATCGTGATTAATTGCTCAAACTCATGCGATTAATCGCGATTAAAATGTTTTATTTTTGCCCAGCCCTAAATATTACATAAATACATATATTATGAGTTGTTATTGGCCAACATAATAAATATTAAATGTATAAAAAACACAAGATTTTTCCAAGACAACGTACTAAAATTGATAGATTATAATTTATTCATAAGTACGATAGCAGCTGAAATGAAGCTCCTTTTAAAACGAATCGTTCTAGATTTTGGGACTAAAAGCCTTTGACCAGAGGGAAGCAGCTGAAACTCTGTGTTTAGTGGATGTTTCACGTCTTTCATAATACTCAGGGACGACCTCTGTAACTGTCCTGAGTACAGGGAGTCTGCTGTTGTGTCCTTGGACCTTACACTGATGTGAAGGTGGAAAAGCTGTATAAAAATTTGATCATATACATTTATAAGTCACAGCTTTCTACTTTCTTTGTCCTTGTTTCTTACTCACTTACTTCTTTCTTTGTAATGTAAAAATAGACAATTTGGACACATTTTGCCAAGAACTTAACGCTCAAACATCACCTGTCCTGCCATTTTGTTTAAATGGTAAATGGTCACATTTTTCTATAGCGCTTTTCCACCTTCAAGGCACTCAAAGCGTTTACATATATTTATGTCGCACTGAAGCTCTACCCTCCTCTTAATCTGAAGTTTGAGTTATTTTAGTTTTGTTTATTACATTCCACATGTCCATTCATAGTTTTGATGCCTCCAATGAGAATCTACAGTGTAAAAAGAAGCCCATTAAATGAAAGTGTGTCCAAACTTTTAAATGTATTTTTGATTTCTGCCTGTTAAATTTGAGGCATCAGGGAACAGAAACTTTCTATATTCATCTACCCCTTGTCTCCGCCCTCTGCTCTCTGTACTGTGTGGTGATATTGTAATGTAAAATAGTAATATTATGTGTGTGTGTCTGTGTGTTTTTAGTGACTGGTTCATGAACGGAAACTACCTCATCATCATCGTCACGGTGTCCATCATCCTGCCCCTGGCCCTGATGAAGCACCTGGGTGAGGACCACGTCAACATTCAAAACGGAGATTTGAATTGATTGATGTGTTAATTTTAAACATTTTCTACTGTATTTTCACAGGATACTTGGGCTACACCAGCGGCTTCTCTCTGTCCTGTATGGTCTTCTTCCTCTCTGCTGTGAGTTTGCTGCTTTTAAACCACAGAACGAAACACCAGCAGTTATCAGGATGTGTTTTATAATCTCGTTGTAATTGGTTCTATTCACGCTTACGTCACAAACCAGGAAGACGATTGGAAAAAATACGATGACAACTTCCTTTGGGTTCTGTTCGCGGTAGTAAATCTGACAAAATCTAGGAAAAATTGGAAAATGGCCCAGTCATTGTAGCGTTCCGTTCTGTTCAGCTAAACAACAATTCCAACCATACCTCAGTTTTGATCATTTCCCCACTGACGCACAACTCCGAGCGCAAAAGTTGAGGCGCCAAATTCAAGATGATTCCAAACACCACGTACGTCTGCAGTCTTTCATTTTACCTGCGGATCACATCTACTTCAGTCGATCGGTGAGCCCAGTGTCGGGAACTACACCGGAAGTCGTCATCGCCTGTTTCCAAACATCTTCCTGGTTTGTGACGTAAGCGTGAATAGAGTCTGTACTTAAACACTTGTGATGTGCAGGTGATCTATAAAAAGTTCAACATCACCTGTCCTCTGGAAGTGTTTGTGAACCAGTCGTCCAGCGCCGTGGCCCCTGAGGACATGTGCACCGCCAAACTCTTCACCATCAACTCACAGGTCAGACCATAGACTGTTTGCCTCATTCTAAACAGGAAGTGAGTATGGGGGCGCTTCCGACTCCATGAACTCTGGCTCCAATTAACTTTACATTAAAACCCGTCTCCCTGTAACTGCTCCACTGAGCCTCGTCATGTTGGTCTTAAAAATTTCAGATTAACCCACTCCACATCCTGGTGTTTTTATTTTGCTATTTTGTGTGTACCTTATTTTTCGGACTATAAGGCTTTCAGATTAGAAGGCGCAATATCAATAATGTTGAATTCTTTTGTAAGACAGAAACAGGTACACGAAAAGGACAGGACACTCAGTTGAACACTGAAGAAAAGAAACAGCCACTTTACAAGAGGATCATGTACCAACACAGACGAGAGAACAACACAGGACCACAGTCTTCAGTACATCTCCAACTAAAAGCCACGGGCCACTCTTTTGACGACAGTGAGGGACAGATCTGAGCCAGAGAAAATAATTGAGTTAAAGGGCCCATCTCATGCAAAATAACTCTTTTCACTTTGTATCTTCTGCACATAAACAAGCACAATTTGGGTTTTGGAACATCCGTTACACAATAGTTCTGAAATTTTACTGATTTCTTGGAGACAGTCACAGACCAGGAACTATGAAAGTCTGACTATTGCTCCTCCCCCCGCCCGTCCTGAGAAAGCACAGGCTCCGCCCTCCAAACGTGACGTAGGCTCTGAGTGAGCCGCCCTTCCTCCGCCATCTCAGGGAGGGAGGGGGAGACAGGCGTGCGCCCTGATAGTGACAGGAATAAACTTTTATTCATCATGGAGATACAGCGCGTTCAGCCGCATGTGTTGGACCCGGAATCAGATGAGGACTTTGAGGAGCACGAAGCTCAAACACCGCGTCCACATCAGCTGAACATTACTGATTGGTAAAGTATTAATAAACACTAGTAGATAAACGTATTATATCATGTAGAACAATGAGCTTATGCTGTTGCTTTTGTTTAGGTTCATGTGGGAATTGTTAGCCGACGCGGGGTGCAGGCGGTGGAGCGGGGGAGGGGGGCGGGTGCGAAGCGTTTTCTGCTACGTCAAAGTGTATCTGCCGCGTCATCGTTGTAGCAGCTTTAGTTCGTTGTCACGTGGGAGGGTGGCTGCAATTTATTAAAAAAGAAATATCGAATCAATCTAAAAAACACTTTGGCGACAAATACAAGGCTCACACATCACTCTTAGAAGGTAGAAAGCTCTGAAAAGTTGATTTTGCATGAGATGGACCCTTTAAAGAAGCTATTTTTGTTGAGTAAGAGACTCCATCCTCAAACCTAAATCAAAACAAACGAGAGAACAACATCTGTACCAGGTCAGGTCCAGAGGTGTAAAAGCTTCATTATGGCCCTGAATGATTCTGCTAATATGAGCCCACACTCAGTGCAGTTCAATAGGCCGAGCAAACAAACAGAAACTGTAAACAAGTGTGTGTGTTAGTTTCAGAGTAGTTTCAGTGTAGTTAGCTCCTCCCTGCAGACAGATATAAGGAAGTGTCCACCAGCGTCTGACCAAACTGAAGAAGCAGATTGGATGAGCTGAGAAACGTTTTTGTCCAGCTGACAAATTGAGTTTCTCCTTTGCCATGAATTCTACCTGGACGACTGAGGGATTTTATTGGTTGTTGGTTATTTTTTGGCTATATAAGATTTAATTTAAAAGTGAAAAAATGCATAGTACAGCGAAACGTTATTTAAATATAAAAAAAAAGCTCCAAGACATCGGCCATGTGAGTGTGCTTTGCATTTTTCACTTCAAAATTGCTGCTTCTTGCATTTGCACCTCTACAAGAACTTTGGTGTTTGTGTTTTCTGGTTCATAAGATTTAATTTAAGCTATAGAACATTGAATAAATCACTTCTATGACTCATTATAGATACAAACTATGTACTAAAGTGTTTCATTCTGGTGTTTATTTATTGCATCTTTTGATTTTTTAAACAATATTGTACACTTTGAAGTTTTTTTCTTTTGGACGTCTATATTTTCTTCATCATTATATCTCTAGACAAAGTTCCACAGTGGAGCTTTAATGACGTGGCGATGTCTTCCTGTTTGTGTGTAGACGGCGTACACTGTTCCCATCCTGGCCTTTGCTTTCGTGTGTCACCCCGAGGTGCTGCCCATCTACACCGAACTGAAGAAGTAAGAGACGGGTGCTGCTCGGGTCCCAAACTTACCTTTGTACCATTTCAAGCTCTTCATTGGACTTGCACGACTTGAATTGCAGTAGATAGCTTGAAAAATTAGGGTGTTCTAAAACTTTTGAGCGGTAGTGTGCATCCGTAAAGAGGAAACATTCTAACTTAGAACTGAAAATAATATTGGCTCTTTAAAGTGCATATGGATTTCTATTTCTGACTTAGTTTGGTGGAATAGCACCTGTGGTCAATATTTATCATAATTTTACATCAGTTAAGTGAGAGTTCAGAATTCAGAACAAAACAATACCATAATGATTCTGATACCACAATGACAATAAAAAACACTCTTTCTTTGGACCATGGGTTGTTTGGTATTGGGCCGTGAAAGCGCAAACCTCCCCTCCCATACACATCTGTAAGCCAAGACTAAACCAGGACTAAACCAGGACTAAACCAGGTCAGTTTAAACAGGACTAAAACAGGATTTAACCAGGACAAAACCAGGTCTGAACCCGGACTAAACCAGGATTAAATCAGGTCTAAACCAGGACTACAGCAGGATTTAATCAGGAATAAACCAAGATTAAAACAGGACTAAACCAGGTGCAAACCAGGACTAAACCAGGGCTAAACCAGGACTAAAACAAGTCTAAATAGGACTTAACCAGAACTAAAATAAGATTTAATCAGGAATAAACCAGGATTAAAACAGAACTAAACCAGGTGCAAACCAGGACTAAACCAGAACTAAACCAGGTCAGTCTAAACAGGACTAAAACAGGATTTAACCAGGACAAAACCAGGTCTGAACCCGGACTAAACCAGGATTAAATCAGGTCTAAACCAGGACTACAACAGGATTTAATAAGGAATAAACCAGGATTAAAACAGAACTAAACCAGGTGCAAACCAGGACTAAAACAGCACTAAGCCAGGACTAAACCAGGACTAAAACAGGATTTAATAAGGAATAAACCAGGATTAAAACAGAACTAAACCAGGTGCAAACCAGGACTAAACCAGGACTAAAACAGAATTTAATCAGGACTAAACCAGGACTAAAAACAGCACTAAACCAGGACTAAACCATGCCGCGCCACTGCAGCCCCCGGTCCCGAACATAAAACCGGTCCGTGGAGCTAAAAAGGTTGAGGACCACTGCTTTAGATGATAGAATGTGATTTTCAACATTAAATCGTAATACTTTCTTTTCTATTCCCATGTGCTTTTATGTTCTGGAAAGGTTTATTTGTTCTGTGAATGGGACTTTCAGTATCGATACCGGCACAAATGAGTATCTAGTTTCGATTCTCGTTTAAGTATCAATTAGGGTCTGATTTTTGACACTTTTGTCAACCCTAAATTCTAATCATGTGACTTCTTTTTGTGTTTCCTTCAGTCCGACCAAGAGGAGAATGCAGAATATCGGCAACGTGTCCATCTTGGGAATGTTCACCATGTATTTCTTCACTGCCATATTTGGATACCTGACCTACTACGGTGAGTCCTGCTGCCGTCCCATCACCAGGCTCTGCTCTGCTTCCAGAATATGTCAAAATCTGTGGAAAACACTCTGCTTTTAGACAATAGAATGGGATTTTCAACATTAAATGGTCGTACTTTCTTTGTTTTCTATTTCCCATGTGGACTTATATCTGTGTAATCCTTCAGTGGTCCATGGGTATATAACTAGTCCATGTGCTCTTTTACCTTTTCTGATACAGCTCAAGATCATTCTTAAGTTATAGACCTTTTTCACAACAATGGAAGTGTCCTGCTGTAGCTTTGCGGACCTTCTGGTTAATACTTTTCTATGGCAAAACATCTTTGTAAATGTCACGTATTCTCCAGCACTTTCATTATCGGCCTGCCCCATCACCAAATCTTCAACCAACAAGCTCCACAAAGGATAAACATTCTTCATGAAGACTTTATCCACAACTATCAAGGGAAGAAAGACGAAAGCTTAAAAGAAAACAACGCCGAGCATTAGTTATGGTATGTTAGAGATGTCTATCATTTGAGTTGCACAAATCTATTTATTGATCTGGAACGCCGACTGTCATAAATATGCGACAAACTTTTTGGATCAAGAATAAGCCGAGACAGCAGCTGCATTCCCCCAGTGCCGGTTAGTGTATCTGCAGGACCTTCCTAGGAGCCTTTGGCAAGCATTGTATGTATTTTATATATTTTTAGTACATAATGAGTGTTTATATATCCTATGACAGTGGTCTCCAACCTTTTTCCTCCGGTGAGCTACCTTTACAAAATGAAAATGCCAGAGAGCTACTGGTTTTAGCATTCACAAGAAATTTAGTTTATAACAGAGCCACAGCAAACCTTAGATGAAGTACAGATGGATTAGTGTGACCAGACGTCCCTTTTTACCCGGGGACAGTCCCAGTTTTGAGCCCTATGTTCCCTGTCCCTGCAGATTTATCCAGTGATTTTTCCCAGTTTTATACAAAAAATGTCCCTGGTGTCCCTGTTTTTGACCAATCTGATCCCTGTCAACTGTAAAGAGAGGCATAAACTGTTATTTGTTCAGGTAATGACACATGTACAATGATAAACGGCATTGGATTAATCAAATGTTTACTTATTTAGCAAAATATTATTATTCAGAAATTCCTGAGACTCCTGATACACCCTATGACGTCCCATAGTTCTAACACTGCCCTCTTGTGGCGTGTCTCAGGTAGTGTCCACACATGAATCTCCACTCCTCCCTGTTTATGGGTTTCTCATATAAAACTCACATGTTTTACTCATAATTCTGTTTGTCCCCTGAGGAAATCCCTAGGCTGAAATGCGTCGGAACTTTGTAAATTGTCCATTAAGACATGCAGTAAATTAAGAAAGGCATTTTATTTTCACCAGTGAGTGCCTTTGGGCTTTTTGCAACATGCCCAGATTTCTTCTTTTTTTTTTTTTTTTTTTTTTGCTATAGTCAAATTAATGATCTCAATTTAATTTACCATCTACTTAAAGGCAAAAACACACACAACACTTTTTTTTATATACATCTATATAAATTCAGGCGTTAAGGGGTTCATTTTAATTGTAGAATCAGTCTGAGTGAACAAGTTACTTCTGTTTTATTCATGACCATAACATTAGTTTAGTTCAGTGTGTCATTAATGCGTCGTCGTTGTTTCCTTTAAGTTTTCGTCTTTCTTCTCTTGATAGTTGTGGATAAATTCTTCATGTTAGAATGTTTATTCTTTGTGGACCTTGTTGGTTGAAGATTTGGTGATGGGGCAGATTTATGAAGCTGCTGGAGAATGCGGCACACATTTTGCCATAAAAAAAAAAAAAACATTAACAAGAAGTTCCTCAAACCTACAGTGGGGCTCTTCTGGTCATTATGAAAAAGCTCTATTCAGGAAATGTTCATTACTGTTCTGTGAATGTGACTTTTTTTAGTGTAGCTACCTGCTCAACTATTTATACTGTTTTCAAATCTTTTATAGTTAGTATCTGATTTTACTTTTGACAATCCTACTAACTAGATAATTAAAAATAAATCATAAAACTATTAACTCTATAATGCCAAATGTGTCAAATTTGATACAAGCATTTCTGAGACCTATTGCATCACCATGTGGTTAAAACTTCACTCAAAAGCCTGTTGTATCCAATCTGGCACTTGTCTTTAACCCCCTGGTGGACGCCTTTATCACTACAACAATTAAAACACAGTACATGGGACAATCCAAGATGGCTACCTTCAGACAGTTCCCAAATCACTGGATCAAGGTAACGAAAATTGTGATTTTTACAATTTTCCAGTGACATTTTCTTTGAAATTTTTAGTAATATTTCAACATGAACACTTAATCTGTTGAAGCAAGTTATGATTACATATTTTTTTTGCATTTTAGTATGTAGTAAAATTGTGTATAAAATTTGCGTTCAAATTTGATACTACAGGTAAAAAGTGGAATTTGGTAGTAAATTCCTCAATTGTCCTTATCTTGCTTTTCTTGGTGCAATATGCATTATATTGATGATTATGTATCTTAAAAATGTTTTTTATGAATCAATTACACAAATTGCAGATTGAAATGTTATATTTACAACAAATAATTGCATTCGAAAATTGATAAATCTATATTTCTTATTTTAGATGGCTAAACGGTACAGTGACGATGTTCTGTGGGTCACTGATGGCAATTCAAGCGATATAGAGGAGTTGATGTTTGCAGATGATGAAATGTTGGATAAAAATTTGACCCCTAATGCAGATTATGATGAAGAGAACTCTAGTACTGGTAGCAGCAATGAGGACGATAAAACCTTTGATAATGGCTTGAAAAGGAAGATCTTACTATGTCACAGGCAACAAAACAGTGTGGTAGAAGCAAAGTGAAAAGAGAAATGAAGGGAAAGACACATACAGAGTCTGACTTTGATAACAGTGATGACCAGATTAGCACAGAAGAAGGAGGTCTAACAGTAACACAGGCCATAAAGAACAAATAAATCTGCAAAGAAAAAAGTGAAAATGAAGGAGTACAAGTGGAGAAAGGCAGAATTTGACCCTCCAGATCAGGGGTGTCAAACTCAAATTCATAGAGGCCAAAATTAAAAAACTGGGACCAAGTTCTGGGCCAAACTAAATATTTATTGGAAAATTTCAACAGCATCTGCATGTTTTATCTTCTTTGGAGATCTGTAAAGTTAAACCTTTTCTTATTAAACTAAATGTTTAATAATAGTTTTGCCTAAAATTTAATCCAGAACAAGTATAATAATAAAATAATAACAACATTTTAAATAAATAATGTCTCTATAGCCTATTTGTAGCCAGCAGGCCAGCTACATATTTGATATGATCTCGCAGGCCAAATGTAATTATATTGTGGGCCAAATTTGGCCCCTGGGCCTGAGTTTGACATGTCTGCTCTAGATGTTCCATTTGTTGAGAGTGCAGTTGAAGGTACTGATGAAAGGTGTGAGTTTAGCAGTAGCATTTAAAAAAAATAAGAGGCTGATATTCTTGTTATATATTCGATATTATATAATACAAGAAAAAGTTACTGGAAAAGGAATCAGTATGAAAAAATAAGAGGCCAATGTTCTTTAAAGCCTTAGCTGCTGTTTTCATGCTTACCACTGTTCATAATAAAAGAGAAAAGAAGAAAGAGACCTAAAGAAGATGATGTTTTTTCTGTATTGCCAGATACATGTAATGACCAATGTATCATTTACGATACAAATGGAAAAACCAATATGCAAATAATTTTTTTAATTTAAATTTTTTTTTATTTTGTGAAAAGGCCCCATAAAGGTTCCAGATTCAAAAAATCAGAAATTTTCTGTCCATTATTTCTGGGGTCAGGCATTACAGGGTTAAACACTATTATCGGCAAACCATATTGTTGCCACGGTGACCTCTGTCTGTTGTGTCTCAGGGAACACGGAGCCGGAGCTGCTGCACACCTACAGCCTGGTGGACCCTCTGGACACTCTGATCCTGTGCGTGAGGCTGGCGGTGCTGGTGGCTGTCACCCTCACCGTGCCCGTGGTGCTCTTCCCGGTGAGACAAATACTGGACATACATTTATACAGACGTGGAAATTTTTCACAAATATTTTTAATAAGATTTTACATATTAAAACATACAATATACAAAAAAACAAAAAAACATACATTAAGACCCTCCCCCCACCCTAAAACACACAAATCACCCAAATTGAATTATGATTTCTACATGTCAAAATTCTTTACAATGCACAAAAATTTTATCCACTGGTTTACTTTGGGTCCCTCCATTTCCTTCCAATTAACAGCAATAACATGTTTGGCCTGCAATAAACAAAAAATAACAAGCTTCTTTTTATTTAACTCAACACTCAAGCTGTTGGGGAAGATGTGTAGTCTGCAGAGTTTTACCATCCAATGGCATCTCACGTTCAATTAAATCTGAAATTGTAGTAGTGACCTCTTTCCAAAACTGTTGGACACACACAATGAAAAAGGGTCCCCTTTTCCCTGCCACACTTTATAGTCATCAGGAATATTAAAGGAATCAGGAATTAAAATGGTGAAGTTTTACAGGTGTGAGTATAAGCGTGTTTTATTGTGTATGAGTGAGAGAAAGCGCAGGTTTGTACAGGGACGGTGGGGACATGTCACAAACAATATTTGAAATTTTATTTTAATAAACATATATAATAATAATATAAATTTATTCAGTTATTTTTCCAAACTCAGTAGTATTAATTGAACACATTTTAGTTCACATTTTGTTTATCAGACGTTCTGAGATGTATTCAGTGATATGATGACAGTGATGTGAGTGATGTCATTAGCGGAGCCAGGAGCCTAAACTGGGGAAGCGGCAGGACAGGGCCGCACCTGAAGATGGCGTCTTGAGCAGGCGTGAGTGAACGACGCTGCACCAAACTGTTGAAAAACTTTTCAAAAGGAACTTACTTGGCTTCATCTTCAGTTAAACTTGCCTTATAACGAGTCGCCGGGGAAAAAGAGTATCGCATCGCCACAAGTACTGCTTTGAAAAATGTTTGGACATGACCTCACAAATATCTCATCAACAACAAGCAAAGTGAAATCTGCTACAAACTTCTATATAACTGTTATCCGCTAAAGAATCATCTTAAAAGGGCAATGGACACAAACTGTACATTTGTGTCCAGTGAATTTTGTGGCTGATGCGGCCGTGGTCCAGCAGGGGACTGAGGATGGAAAAGAGCCTTGGCTACAATCCTCCATATTTACATGTACCTATTTGAGGTTGTTTATTTCAAGATAACTTGTTAAGTAAAATGATCTTGCTGCCTGATCAGATAATTTCACTACTTTTAAGCCATTTTCTGATAGATTTAAGTGTTTATATCTTACATTTTGGCCAAGCTTTTTTGCAGTGTAGCGGACTCTCCACCAGAAAAGTTACGCGGTGCACGTTTAATGAATTGATACTGACAGGTCACACAAGGGGGGTGTTCTACATGTATCTTGAATGGAAGCATGTTTAGGAGTTACCATGGTGACACAATGCACACAATAGCAAACACAGTCAAAAAGTTTTAAGATTGTTTGAAAACTCAAGAAAAAAAACAATGTGTTTAAAAGGCACATTTTCAAGAGCCTGTGACAAATACCGTATTTTTCGGAGTATAAGTCGCACTTTTTTTCATGGTTTGAGTGTTTCCTGCGGCGTATACTCCAGTGCGACTTATATATGCTTTTTTTGTTCTTCATTACACGTTTTTTGGCTGGAGTGATTTATAATCTGGAGTGACTTGTAGTCCGAAAAATACGGTACACGTTCATAGTCTTGTTTAGGTTTTAGGATTTTCAACAAAAAGGTGAGAGTGAAAACTGGCTAGTTTAGTTCCAGCCAGTCAAGTCATTTCTTTCTGGTCAGACTGTGTTAAAATAAAGCTCAGGTAAAAGTCTGATAAAGACAGAGCAGAGCCTCCAGTTAGCGTCACATCATTACATCGAGGTGTTGCTGTGTGTGCTCCTCAGATCCGCCGTGCTCTGCTGCAGCTGCTCTTCCCGGAAAAGCCGTTCCACTGGTGCCGTCACATCTGCATCGCCGTGTGTCTGCTCTTTGCCGTCAACCTACTCGTCATCTTCGTCCCCAACATCAGGGACATCTTCGGCATCACGGGTACGACTGTGATCACGTGAGAGTACGACCGTGATCACGCGAGAGTATGACACTGATCACGCGAGAGTACGACCGTGATCACGCAAGAGTATGACACTGATCACGTGAGAGTACGACGGTGATCACGCAAGAGTATGACACTGATCACGTGAGAGTACGACACTGATCACGCGAGAGTACGACCGTGTGTACGAGAAAGTATGACCATGATCATGTGAGAGTACGACCATGATCACGCGAGAGTACGACTGTGTTTACGCGAGAATACGACTGTGATCATGCGAGAGTAGGACGTTGTGGTCACATGAAAGCAGTAGTGGAGCAAAGTAAAAGTCGTACTTAAGTAATGTACTTAAGAATTTACATTTCAGGTATCAGGTATCCTTTTTTTTTTAAGATACGTTATACTTTTACTTTACCACATTTGAGAGTAGTTATCTGTACTTTCTACTACAATTTTTTAACAGGATTGTAAAGTAAAAGTATTTTTATTACAATTTGAAACCTATTGAACACCTGCATGATTTTTTTTTTTTTTTTTATCAAGGTCAAAGTTTGAGCAAATAAAAATATACAAATAAAAACAACTAAGAAAAAAAATTATTCATTTGTTTCTGCTGAAAAAAAAATCAACACCTACATTTGAAGTTTTATTAGATCTCAAAATTTGCATGAAATACTTTTACTTTTTACTCTTTAAATACATTTTTAAACAGGTACTTCAATATTTTTACTTACATAGATTTTTTCATGTGATTACTTGAGTTTTTCTTTGCTTTGGCATCTGTACTTTTACTTAAGTAACAAAATCGAGTACTTCTTCCACCACTGCATGAGCGTAGGACACTGTGGTCACATGAGGTGTAATGTTCTGTCCTGTACCTGTGCAGGAGCCACTACGGCGCCCAGCCTGATCTTCATCCTCCCGGGCCTCTTCTACATCCGGATCATCCCCACAGAGCAGGAGCCGCTGACCTCCAGACCCAAGATCCTGGTGCGTGTCCCACCCACATAACACATGTGCACACACGGCTTCTGTAAAACAATGAAGCAGGTTTGAGGCTCATTGATCCTCCACTTTTGTACATAAACATCCATGCGTTCCAAAGATTAAAAAAAACAAAACAAAACACTGCATTTACACAGCCAAATGTTTGTAATGTCAATGCTGCATTCTGTTAAAGAACCACTAGAGGGCACTAAAAGTCAGTTTGAGAAGCTCCGTAAAAGTTTTTTTCTCAGATCTAGTATCAGAGTCTTATCGCCCCAGAGTGTGGAGTGAATGATTAATTGCATGTTATACTCAAAACCAATAAATGAATAAAAAAGTTGTGTATAGTGACTTTTATTGGAAATGTAAACGAAAGTGCCACACATCAAAGTGTCAAACAGCATTTCTTTCTACATGAGCAGGGCACTAGTCTGTAAAATCCATGTTTATTCTTCTTCCTTTGGAGAGTCTTACTCAAAAAAAGAACCTATTTCAGTGCAGCTTGTCATTTCCTAGAATTTGTCTTAATGGACTGAAGTCAAAAGTAAAGTGCATTAGTGATCAGCAGCAGTAAAATAAAATATTCAGTGTAAATCTCAACTGAAAAAAATCAAATCAAACCAAATACAAAACTGAAATGTGCCACTGCCAGAGCTTTAATGTTTCCTATTTGATATAAAAATGAGAATCTTAGTCAAAAAAAAAAAAAAAAACGAACACACAACCAGAAAACACTTTCAGTGCAGTTTGTCAATTCATAGAACTTTTTTTTTTTTTTTTAACTTTTTTGAACAAAGCAAGTTGCTAAGACATATAAGATTATTATTATTACTACTATTATTACAATTGCGATCACTGGCACCGGCTTCTCGCAGAAGAAGAGTGAGACCGCGGGTGTGGGGGGGCGGGAGTGTGATGTGACGTCTCTCATGGTCGGCCGAAGTCTCGCTCCACTAGTTTCACTTCTCTGTAGAGTTTGTGTGTAACTGTGTGTGTGTGTTGTCTGTGTGTGTGTGCTCCAGGCCGCCTGCTTCTCGGTTCTGGGCTTCGTCTTGATGATCATGAGCCTGACCTTCATTGGCATAGACTGGACGAGCGGCGAGGGGCGGAGCCTGGGTGGACATTAGCGTGAGGTCAGTGTGAGCAGCGTCCCGGCCCCGCCCCCTCCTGGGCCCTGGGTGCGGCGGTCGCTGCAGGACTACTCCACATGGCTCTGCCGGAGTCTGGACTGTGGGCGGTGGACTGGGCTCCTCGGGCCCTTAAGTTGAACCCCGTGTGTGGTGATCATGGCCCCCGCGCCATGACCGGACTCTGATGTTATTGTAAAGACGTGTAGCAGGTGAAGCTAATTTAACACATGTGAATCAGCAGTGATCAGGTGAGTCTGTGCAGCTTTGGACCCCACTGACTGTGGCTCAAGGTTCTGTGGGTGAAGAGAATAATTCATTGTGCCATGAAAATGTGCTTTTTTGTGCTAAATGCAAAATAAACTATTCCAGCGTTTTACTGTGTCCTGTTCATACAAGTGTTTCTGTCATTTAGAAAAAAGGAAATGATACAGTGTCAAAAGTAAAACAGAAAGGTGTGTTCACTTCCACTCTGATAAAACACATGACATTTTGACATTAGGTACAATATACTAGAGATGTCCCGATCACATTTTTTTGCCCCCGAGTCTGAATCATTTGATTTTGAGTACTGTTAGGTATCCTCAAAAAAACATTCAGCGTGTTCTCTTAAAAATGACCACTGGAATCGGTCGATTAAAATCAAAAAGAATTTATTCCCTATACAATACAATTCTAATACAGAGCTCTGGGTCAGATCGTTGTCCCTAACTGCCTACAAAGTTACATAGGGTTTACATCAGGCATCTGACCCCTTCTGAATACTTCAACACAGTTTTTATAAACATCCAAATGAATATGCAAATAATATGTTGAGCAGGTTCCCGCCTTGAATCGTCGCCTTGAAGTGTCAGCATTTCTTCTTTGGGGGAAGTGACAACCCTCTCCAAACCATTGTAAATCACACCAAGTCTGTTTAGATAAGCCAGCTGGTTATCTCCACGGTCCCAGTTCTGCAAAGGAATTTGCTTAGAAGCACATAGGTTACACATTATGTAGGAAACACAATGGTACTGTTCAACAGATAAGATTTCAGTGTTTAAGCTTCAACTCAATGTGTAACTTCATTAACCAATATTCAAACCACCACTTGATACAGCCTTCAGTACCGATCCGATACTTGTATAAAAATTATGAAATGAACTAAGAGCAAAGAATAAGATCCAGGATTTGTGCGGAGATCAGACTGTATTGATTTCATGTGTGGTATTTAACTGAACTTGTGAAAAATCAAATGTCCAAAACTTTAACCATCATTGTTGAAAATCTTGACTTTTACCACAGTCTGGTCTTGGAATGTGTAACTTAGTAAACTTAATGAACTGGACAAAACAGGAACCAGACCAGAACCAGATCAGACCTGAGACTCGACTCTGCACAATCTACACTTTGTATATTTGATATTATATGGAAGTCTGTGCTTTATATTTGAAACATTTAGTCTCGTCTATAAAATCCAAATAATATAAAATCTTACCAAATAACAATGAGATGACAGAAGCCCCACAGCCTCTCTCCCCTGACCGTCCCCACTCCCCCGCACCACCACCACATCCACAAACCCACAGCGGAGCACCACAACATCAGTCCCACCACTCAATAGACACTTCATGCTGCTGGTCAGACCCTCACCACCAAAAGCGCCAGCTCCACTGCGCAGCATACGCACGTGCAACGATGCCAACGGAGACATCGCAGGTGTGAACACGGGCCACAGAACCACAGGTACCGGCGCCCGAGCACGACACGGCCCAAAAGTCCCAGCGTAAGTGTGTCTCTAGTACAACAGGTGCTGGGACAGATAACCGCGCTAGCTGGACGTCCCTGAGCAAATCCCACGCCTTAGTTTAAAAAAAAAAAAAAAAAGTTGTGTGGTGTGTATATTATTTATCCGATATCTGATCGGATCTTAATGGCCAAGTCCGGAGCAAGTCCACAGTCATGTGATCGGATCAACCCTACAATATACCAACCTGCTTAATGTTTTATTTTATTTATTTGTTTATTTATTTGAGACAGGGACAGTGCAAAATTTTTACATGAACCTTAACAGGAGAGATGTTTGTACCAGACTGTAGCACCAGTGCTAATTTCCACCTGTCATCCCTGGGCAGATTCATTGATTGATTGTATTTTAATTGATCTTAACTATCAACTGTTCTTGGAGACCTGGAGCATGTTTTGGGTTGATGGGGGAAACCAGAGTGCCCGGAGGAAAACCCATCCAGACACGGGGAGAAACTCCACACAGAAAGGCCCGGGCGACCTGGGGATCAAACACGGAACCTTCTTGCTGTGAGGCATGAGTGCTAGCCACTCAACCACCATGCCGCCTTTTCTGGTGCAATAAAGTCATGTGTATGTATCACATCTATTATAAGAATAGGCTGTTTCTCAAATGGAAGGTGTCTTTCCTTGGTGCTTGATTTGATTTGGGAGTGGAGGAGCATCCAGGTTATAACTCACTACTCAGGTCATGTTACAAATGTCCATGCACTCTGCAGACAAGTGGCCTCCATTTGGTTACATTTGGTTACTCAGGGGCATGAATCTAAACTGCTCTCATATCCACAAACAGACCCTGTCCCAAAATATGTGACCCCTCCCTCTGTATTTTTTAATTCCTTAAAGGGCTCATCTCATGCAAAATCAACTTTTCAGAGCTTTCTACCTTCTAAGAGTGATGTG
Organism: Boleophthalmus pectinirostris; assembly: GCF_026225935.1. Taxonomy (NCBI): domain Eukaryota; kingdom Metazoa; phylum Chordata; class Actinopteri; order Gobiiformes; family Gobiidae; genus Boleophthalmus; species Boleophthalmus pectinirostris. The sequence continues at coordinate 4,280,059 of NW_026571515.1, read as the reverse complement.
TGGGCCTTGTATATGTCACCAAAGTCTTTTTTAGATTGATTCTGTGTTTTTTTAACAAATTGCAGCGTATTTCTGCCACCCTCCCACGTGACAACAAACTAAAGCTGCTACAACAATGCCGCGGCAGATACACCTATGGCACGTTTGACGTAGCAGAAAACGCTTTATAAGCAGATTATAAGAGCTGCTTTGGAGGTAAGAAATCCAGAATATTCCTGGTCTATAGTGTAGTCACTGTAAACACGTTTGTACCTGCTTTATTTGAAATCACGGCTAATGTAAGAGCTGCTTCCATAAAACACATTGTTTGCCCGAGTGTGACAATTGTACTAAGATTTGAAATTGTAACTTGCACACAAAGTCAGAGACTGAGAGTGATTCGGAGCACTACTGTATCTCAGGTAAGCTCGTGAATGTTATAGCTGAGTTTAGTTGGTCGTTTTGTGCACCAGCTTCAGGGGTTTATAGACTTTACAGTGGGACGTGTGTTTATCTTGTTGACATGTTTCGGCTGCGAGCTGCAAACATCTTCAGAACTGTGACGATGGACAAAAGACAGAAGACAATATTAACATGGTTGGATTCAATCTGTGCATAAAAGTGTGAGTGTATCAGTTAAAATAAAAGAGCTAAAGCCAAATAAAAACCTCTTTTAAAAAAGGTTTGAAATTAACCAAAACACATAAACCAATTTAACTTATTTTAACAGAATTATATTGTTTTTTCAGCTTATACTTCCTACTATTATCACTTGTTTTCACAGGGTGCTGTGTCAGTAGGACTTTGCACCAGATGCCCTACCTGCAGCATATGGTGTGTATTGTTTCTGCATGTACATTTTTAACTGTGATCCTGTTCTGCTCCATTATAGAAAAATGTAACTTTTTTTATTTATACTGATTATCCAAACTCTGTGCCTGTTTAAGACAATAGAGAAGTGTGGAAAACTAAAGAATCATTTTGTTGTCTTTTACTTTAAATAGTTTTAAGGACATCTGATGTTGAATGCAGACGAACACTACTGGTCAAAAGTTTTAGAACACCTTCATTCTTCCAGTTATTTTTTGCAATTCAAGTCGTGCAGGTCTAATGAAGAGCTTGAAATGTAAATACTGAACAGACAGAGGTTCAAAAAAGATAAAAGATACAAAACACAAGTCCAAGCTCTGCCAAAACTACCTCAGAAAAAAGAACAAGATGGTAAAGCTTGAAAACCTGGCGTGTCCAGCAGCAGCACAGTGTCCAGACTTAAACTCCATGGAGCTGGTTTGGGATGAACTGGACAGAAGAGTGAAGCAACCTAAGTGCCACACATTTATGGAAACTTCTGCAACAGACTTGGGAAGAACTTTCTGAACAATATTTGATTTCTATTGTAAAAAGAACGAGCCACGAGTGTGTTCAGCTGTTATATCTGACAAAGGTCAACACGTTCATGAATCAAAAGTTTAAAATACGTTTTGGTCTGTAAATTAATTCCGTGATTCCCTTTTCAACTCAAAATGTGTATTTGTTCTATGCTTTCATTTCAGAGTCTAATGAAAATAACAATAAACTGAATAATTTTCTGTCAAAAACTGAAAAAAAGTGTGGGGTTCTAAAACCAGTAGTGTAATTGTGTCAACAGAATTAAATAATATGTATACACCCCAGTGCCTGTGTGAAGCGGCTAGGATGAAGATCGGCTCTTCCAAGTCCGAGGCCATGGTTCTCGACCGGAAAAAGGTGTCTTGCCCTCTCCCTGCCTCAAGTGGAAGAGTTTAAGTATCTCAGGGTCTTGTTCTCGAGTGAGGGGAGGACGGAGCGTGAGATTGGCAGGTGGATCGGTGCAGCGTTGGCAGTGATGTGGTCGCTGTATTGGACTGTTGTGGTGAAGATTTACCGTCTACGTTCCGCTCACCTATGGTCATGAGCTCAGGGTAATGACCGAAAGGGCAATACAAGCGGTCGAAATGGGTGTCTGGGCGCTCCCTTAGAGATAGGGTGAGGAGCTCAGTCACACAGGAGGAGCTCGAAGTAGAGCCGCTGCTCCTCCACGTCGAGAGGAGTCAGTCGACTTGACTCGAGCATCTGTTTTGGATGCCTCCTGGAGACCTCCCTGGAGAGGTGTTCCGGGCAAGACCTTGGACCCTTTGGAGGGACTATGTCTCTCGGCTGGCCTGGGAACGCCTCGGGATCCCCCGGAGGAGCTGGAGGAAGTGTGTGTGGAGAGGGAAGTCTGGGAGACCCTGCTCAGACTGCTGCCCCTGCGACCCGGCCCTGGATAAGCGGAAGAAAATGGAATGGTAAAAATACAATGAAAAGGTTCATTTTCATGCTTAGGTAACATCATATGTGCATTCAGCATGATTTGATCATATTTCATCAACATGAAAAAGTTATTTTTATTATGAAAAATAATATGTAGATAGATGCAGGGATCGAATAAGAGCCAAAGATCCCCCATCAACACAGAAGAACAGTGGATAACTCAATCAATCAATCAATGAACCTGCCCAGAGACGACAGGTGGAAATTAACACTGCTGCTACAACCTGGTACAAACATCTCTCCTGTTCAAGTTCATGTAAAACTTGTGCACTGTCCGTGTCTCATCAAATAAATAAAATAAAATAAATAAATAAAAATAAAGCAGAATTTCATTGCACGCAATAGTTTTTCATATTATTTTCCTGCAAATCCATCGACTCCGTGTGCCTCCTGCTCTGCCCTCCCCCCACAGACTGAGCAGCACAAACGAAAGTAAAAGTTGTTAAACACGTGCAGGGTCTTAACAGGATGAGGGTGATTCACAAGATGTCTCTTTATGGCGAGAACTGATTAGGCTCCTGTCGGCCGTAACCTCGCCAACAGAACCAGTCTGGTTAAGAGCAGGACCCGCCCAAACTCGGCCCGCCTCCTCAGTCCTGCATCAGAGCATCTTGCATCGTGGTGTTCGTCCTCGAGTCTCATCTGTTCAGATCGCTTTAATGGACCCAGGTAAGAGTTTTCTAATCTCACTGTTACGGCTCTGACGCTGTTTGACTCTGTAATTCTTCTCCCTCCAACTCTTTTGTACTTCATGTGGGTTATCAGGAAAAACTGCGGTGTTTTTGATGAGACGCGGTGCATTTACGCGGAAGCTCTTCATTTTACTTCATAATCTCATTTAACGGCGCAAATAACGGCTCTGGTGTCGTGTACACTCACGTATGTAACTCATTTATGCTCAGGGTTTCTGTTTATAGACTGTATATTTCACTATTTTAGCAGCTTTTATTACATCACTCATTTACAGGGTCACATTTTCCACATTTGGACTTGTGCGAGTATTACCTTTGTATTTAGTGGCTGTGGCGTTTCTCTATTTCTATAAGTCACGTGTTCTTGTGCTGCTTTATGGGCCGCGCAGAAACATAAAGGCCAAAGTTGCTGCTGTCACCTCAGACATGTTCAGTGTATTTCAACATAAAAAATAAGGATGACAGCTCAAACATAATGTTCATGTAAAGGATTTATAGCCGATTTTATGATCCGTTTATATGACATGAAGAGGTGTACCCACATAGCAATCGGAGTTCACTTGCACATCGCCGCGGGCAACGATCGGATACGCGCGGATCCGTAAAATAAGCGGATCGCGGCGGAGGCGCGGCTGATCCGCTGCGTATCCGGATCCGCCCAGGACCCGTTTTGGATCCGCTTTCAAACCGGGTTATCTGCCGCGGATCTGCGCGGATCTGTTATTGTGTCATTAGGAGCCTAAATATGCTTCAGATTTAATACTGATCCACTTCCTACTGACCTAAATACATCAGCAGCATTTGCATTGTAATTGTACATAAACCTTTTACAGCAAGTATTAAAACTAGGATATAAAGGCAAACATAAACTTAAACAATTTCAAAGTTGGATCAGTGATATCCTATCACTAAATCTCATTAGTTAAGAAAAAAAGAAACTTTTTTTTTTTTTTTACATTGTAAACAATATTTATTTAAATCATTAATTTGAAATCTTAGGACATGAATAATTATTATAATGTTATAGGACTTATATACCTTTGAGTTAACCAATGCTTCATTCTTAATATGAAAATGACAATTTACAGTTTTTACTAATAATAGTTCAAGTTAAGCAAAGTTTTTTTTTTTTTTTTAATGGCAAAAAAACAAATATAAGCTATATGAGTAAAAGCCTGGACAGATGAGGCAGAGTGTAGTCATACCATACTGTTTAAAACTCAAACTTAACTTGTGTTTACCACCACAGAACAATTAGACGGATGGTTGTTCTTATAGAGTGTGCAGTGTGGGAGCTTCAGAGCCTCTGTCTTTAGCTTCAGTCTGAGGCAGAGGTTTTGAGGCAGAGGCAGAGGATTTGAGGCAGAGTGCAGTGAGTCTGGCTCCTCTTCAGTCCTACTGGTGAAGATCCAGTCTGTCAGTGTCCAGGACTGGGCTTCCCCTTTCTCACAGCATCTGAAATGACACCAGTGTGTATTAAACACCCCATTACACCTCTTATTCTTGTAAGGAGTTAGAGTTCAGGTTTGTGAAGAACATTGTAAGTCATGACAGTGGCTGTGTGATTTGAATATGAAAGGTGAACACTTGATTGGAGAAATCTGTGCACTTACAGAGGGTCAGTCTTTAAACTCCACCACAGCAGGTTCTGAAAGAAACAATATGCACAACAACAGGTGTGATTATAATGTGCATATGTTTAGTTATGAAAGTTAATAAAAGTAGGATAATACAGTAAACTTACACAGGGTCTGTCTCTACATTTTGGAACTTGGCCCAGCAGAGGGAATTCTGTAAAACATCAAATAAGAGAAACACAAATATCAGTTTGGATCATTTAGGCCACAGTGTTTAATACAAGTGCAGTATTTACCTCCAGAGGGTCTTTATCATGCTGTTATGTCCATCTTCTTATTAACCATAGTATATATCTGAAACAGAGATGAAAAACATTATTTAACTCATAGGAAATACTTTAGCGCAGTAAAACTGAACTCTTTTGTTTTAGTATAAGCCTGAGTATGAACATGAGACGTATTCACTGCTGTTAATACACAATACTCTACTACATTTACTTTTACCACAACATTTAAAATATAATAATCAATTTATGATGTGTTCATAGTCAATTCAGTGTAATTTAATGTGACACATTAGTGTTCATGTGAACATCTCTCACTGAAAGCCTGAAGCCCGTCTCAAGTCCCATAACAGAAAGTTAGAGACAAGTCAGATCTGGCTCTAAACTAAATTTCACTGTCACAGAATCATTAAAAAGTACTTACTTCTGATCAGCGTGTCGGCCTCCTGATGGGACACTCAGCAGAAGGACAGGTCCTGATGTCATCTGGGGAAAAACAACATAAGTTTGGTTGGTTAGCTAACGTTAGCTGTTGTTAAAAGTTGTGCTTTTTATTACGTTACGTTATTGTATTATGGCACGTTGCGTTAAATTATTGTATTAAGGCACTGACATGATGCACTTTAGTCTCAACTCAACAGTCAAACACTCTAGCTACACAAATAATAATTATCTCTGGTTAAAAACACAATCAGATCAGACACCGGAGTCACCGTCGCTCCACAGCCGAAGGAGAGCGCCGAGAGCGTCCAGCCAGAAACGAGCCCGTTAGACAGACCAATGATCACGGAGAGAATTACATTTCTGTGATCGTAAAAATATACAAGAATATAAGTACGTTATATAAAAATAGTATTTAGACTGGGATCTAGCTCAAGAGACGGAGTTATCCTGACTCCTGACCTCACATCGTCTTCATCACTTCAGCTGCTCCTGTCGCTAACTTTCCTACTGCACTCGTTAAAACTGATAAAACACACAGAGTCACACATTTACACACACCACAATATAACGTTAACGTTATGTACATTAATGATGACTAATACAATTCACTTTTAAACTATTTCTTACAGTTTAAATCCGCGACAACAGGTGGATGCTGCTTCTTTCACTCAGGTCGATAACGGCTGATGAGTCAGTGCGCGTCGCGCAGCGAATCCGAACCGGTTTAGCCGCGGATCCGCATTGATAGTACAAATCATTGTGTCAAAAAACAAAGTGTGTGTAAAAGTGCGTTCACAGTGCGATCTAGATGATTTAACCGCAGATTCTCTCTGTAACAGCAGGCCATCCAAGGTTAGGGTAGCAACAGTCAGAAAGCGAATACGGAACAAATACGCAGTGGATCCGCAAAGCGGACGGACTGTGGGGCGGATTTGGCGGACCGAAAGCGAATCCGCTGCGGATCCTGATGCTAGTAGGGTAGACAACATGACACAGGACCACATGAAATGAAAACACATAGAAATGAGAGCACATTTCACTACATTTCTCAAGATTAAGCTTCAATAAATAACAACTAACTGAACTGTAATAGAATTATGTCATCATGTCTCACAATTACACTGATGTTGCTTTAAACTCACATATTGTCTAAAAAAAACTTGACAGCTGACACTGTGTAAAAATGATAAAAAGTTGTAATATAATATAATACATCATAACATAATGTTACAGTCAAAGTCTATGACTAAATTAAGTTGTGATTTTCTGCTGGGTCTGATTTTGACTGTGCCCCCCTTTTAACCCCCCCAAATCTCAAACATTTAAAAAGACACAAGACTCAAGTTTCACTTAGATAATATTTCATATATAAACATAAAGTGTGCTGAGTTTGAATCAAGTCCATGAAATTTAAATAGAATTTTTATCCTGAAATCTGCCAGTTTTCCATGAAAAGGCCCCGTATGTTTTCTACGGCCAAATGTCTGAGAATACTCTCTCGGTGTTTTCAGGCTGACAGAACCATGCCGATGCTGGTTCCCGCACCTAGTCTTGAATCAACTCACGTGTTCACACCAAAAATCAGAGTGTTCAGGAACTGAAAAGTTGGTTCCCAACGGGAACCAAGTAAAACTTTGTTTTTCTAAGTGAACCGTGACAACACAAAAGACGTCAGACGTTCATCCAGGTCACACGCAGTAAAACAAACAAATAAAGAGCACCTGAAACTATCACGTATGAAATTAAAAGTTTTTAGCCTACAAAAACTATTATGTAGCGTTGGTCTCGCATGTACCTGTGTTTGCCTGATAAGATTCCATCTTTGGACTGGGCGTCGCTGTCATCTTCTCCACAGCAGATCAATGCTGTAGTAAAGCTTAGCGCAGATAAATAATGACTTCTATAAGTACAAACACTTGCTGGTGTCGATAATGCGATCCATGATTGTTATTTTCCTCCATGTGACATCTGTTTTTGTATGGCCTTGTTTTTATGTGGTGGTAAATCCACACCCTCTGTGGATGACGCGTCATGGGTTCACGTAAATTGTTTGAACGTGGGTCGTTCACCAGTGAACACTTTGGTTCCAAGTGGAACTGGTGCGGGAAGCGGCACCGGCATCGTTCTGACTGTTCTGAAAACAGCTTCTGGGGGTTTGGGGTTGTGGAACATTATTTCTGTTAAAGCAGCTGATCTGTTGGAGACACAGAGCTTGAAAAATGCTCAAAGTTCATTGAAGAGGTGTCTAATACTGAGTGTTGTTAAAAGATTCCAAGAAACAAGAACATGTCCAGCAGTTCAAAGTTAAGGTTGAGTTGACATTTTGGTATCAGTGTTTTGGTACAAAAATGAAACTGACTCTTCTTTATTCATGTACGATTCAGACTTAGACCAGGAGAGGCCAGGCACTGTTTGATTTCTAAGAGTGTAATAAACCAAGTATCAGTGGAAATCTTCTAGTCTCCCCTCTGCTCTCAGCGGTCCTGGACACATGTTCATGGTGATAGTTGTGTTCATGGTTGTGTTCTCCGTCTGACCTCTGCCGCACGCTAAAACTGTTACACACAGACTATTGATATTTTGTCCAGGTGATGTGTGGGAGCTTCTGCTGATGTAAACATCTCTGCCCCAAACATGAACCCTGTGTCCACAGACCGGGTGAGTTTATTTGACATTTATTTTGAGGGACATGAAACTTCCATTAATCCTAAAAATGTGAACAATGTTTTCTAATATTTATCTTATTTATTCATGCACATGTATAAATATTTGTCTCCTACATGTCCTCCTATGTCCTTTTGTATTTTCACTTTGTGACATTCAGGCCTCCTTCTCCTTCTCCTGCTCTGAGCAGCGTCTCTCTAAAGAGTGACTGGTCTAAAGATCAAATTATACAACTCAGTGAACCCAGGTAAGGACTTTCTTTTCACACTGCTCCCTCTCGCTGTTTAAAAAGAAAACATCAGCTTAAACCTAACTCCTTTTTGCCGTTTATTTTGAGTGACATGAACTATAAAACTTGTTTAAACTAAAACAGTGTTTTAGTTTATTTATTTATGCACGTGTATTAATATTTATCTCCAATGTATTTCTTTTTGTATTTTCACTTTCACTTTGTGACATGCAGGCCTCCTTCTCCTTCTGCTCTGAGCAGTGTCTCTTTAAAGAGTGACGACTCCAAAGGACTACCTCCAGACTTCAGTGAACCCAGGTAAGGACTTTCTGATCTCACAGTTCTTGGCTCTGACTCTGTTAGACTCCAGCATTGATCATTTGTGTTTGTGTATTCTGTTTAAAGGCCGAACGAATCCTCCAATTCCAGCAGTGTTTCCAGCACAAATGATGCTTCCGACTGGGACAATCCAAGGTACATGGCACGTCCAGACTGACATCATTTCTGGGACTTAGTTACTGACCTGAGGACATGTCTCATTTTGTCCTTATTGACATGCTCCTGCACTGACCCATGTCTGTCGAAAAAGTGAAGAGTCTAGAAGAGAACCTACAACCTTCAGTGTTTACATTTGTATTTGTATATTTAAAGGCCCCACGAAACCACAACCTCCAGCAGTGTTTCCAGGTCCTCAGAGGCAGATCCTTCCAGCGAGGATCATTCAAGGTAAGAAACACATCTTCAGAGACCTCTGTAACCATGACGACTAGTGCTTCAATGTGATACTAGGATGGGATCTTATTGTATCTAGTGGTTTATAAATTTTGTGTGTGCTCCGCCGATCTACGGGCTTCGCTTTTGGTTACCTCTCTCCGGTGCAAGGCCAGCCTCTGAGAAAGATCAAAGCAGTCACCGCGCCAAACATGCCAACAGCCTGNAACTACAGCGTTCTGTTAAGTTCTCATTAGGCTGTTATGATTATTTCTGAATGTGTGCGCCTTTTGTTGAACAGAGACGACAATAAATGCACTGACAGTATTTTGAATGTTAAAAAACTACAACACCAAACCATAATGTGAGTGGAAAGATTTAACGTTTCATATTTAGCTCTACAAGTATGCTCAATTCTACACATGTAGGTGCCGTAAAGTCGTGGAAAATTCATTTTAGGTCATGAAAAAGTCATGAAAAAGTTTTGTCAGTGAAAAAGAGTGGGAACCAATTTTATTTCTCCCCAATGAAATTTCTTCCCAGGATGTTGATATTCTCCCTCAGCTGGAACTACAACAACACTTAAACCGGACCATGAGCGCTGATTAGAGGCTCCTGAGAATGTGCTGCTGAATTATGTTTTGTATTTTTCACTTGAGTTTTCAGACTATCTTCAAACTTTTTTGGCAGTGCATTGTGTCACCATGGCAACTGATGAATATTCCACCCCAAGAGATACATGTAGAACACCCACAACATGGTAAAATTGTCACATTTTTATATACCACTTTTCCAGCTTCAAGGGACTTTACAACAAGGAACCACTCATCCATTCACAAACACACTCATACACCAGTGCACGCAGCCACTGGGGTCGAGGTGGGTTAAGTGTCTTGCCCAAGGACACAACGACAGCATTCATCTGTGGGAACTGGAATCACACCAGCCAATCTGTGAGTCAGTGGATCTGGCCGCTCAACCAATGATCAATCAACCAAGCGCTTTGTGTTGCATTTTTTGTATGAAAAATGTTCTATAAATAAAGTTTGATTGATTGATTGATGATGTTTATGGAGAGTGGGATTCGAACCACCAACCTTCAGATCAATGGACAAAAGCTCTACCAACAGAGCTTCTGTTGCTCTAATGAGCATGTCACTTTTGCTCACTGAAAAGAAATATAGTCATCCCTCACTATAATGCGGTTTAACTTTCACGGTCTTGCTGTTTCATGGATTTTTTTGTGTGAAATTTTGCATGCTTTTTTTTTTTTTACAGTGTATGAATGTGCATTGCGTTCCTCTCCCTGCGTCCTGATTGGCTAAGAGACTGTAGACCATTGTCAATCAATCTCCTCCAGAATTTGTTCAGTTTGCCAAATTTACATAAATATTCGATCTCAAGCCGTAAGATTCTGAAGAAGTTTTCTCCTCGACAAAACCCACAATGTCGATGAAGCGTTCTGCACCGACCAAGGCTCCTGCGGCCGCACCCAAAAGGCAGAGGAAGATCCTAACCATCGCACAAAAATTTGGACTTCTAGACACGCTGAAGGAAGGTAGAAGCACCAGGTCGGGTACCCGCAGGAAAATAGTTGCTGAAACGGGTGAGTTTTAACATTCTGGGATTTTTCGGGCGGGTATACCTCGGCGCCAGAACACCGGTCCTTTCTTCTGTGGTCACCTCCGAGCCCATCCCGACAGTGACTCCTAGTTCAGTCCTGGTTTAGTCCTCCTCTTCAGTCCTGGAATCAGTCCTAGGTTAGTCCTGGGTTACTCCTGGTTTAGTCTTGGTTCAGTCCGTGGCATATGCAGCACAAAAGTTTGATATAATCTTGGGTTGACAGGCGGGTGCGGTCTGAACTGTCCTGTGCAGGTGCGGGTCTCCAAAAATTGACCCGTGCAGGACTTAATCTTGGGTTCGTTACATAAAGAAAGAGGAAAATAACAAAAGGACGACAGCAGGAGTAAGTTTTAAGAAGGATGCAAAAAGTAAAATGTGTGGTGAGGGGTTTTACAGCCTTTAAACAGATATAATAATTGTAAAATATAAAGCTGACTACTTCGCGGATTTCACCTATCGCGGGTTATTTTTACAACGTAACTCCCGCAATAAACAAGGGACCACTCTATTACAAAAATCATAACTGTCCTTAAAACTATGCAGATATACACTTTTTCAAATTTGCACCAAAGAGTGTGATCATTACACATAAAACTTAGAAGATATTTTGACAATTTCAGCTCATTTCTGGCCCCCAATCCCTCAGCACATGCCAATCTTTATTAAGAGCGAAGCACGTGGACACGGGAGAAGCTGTCTAAAGTCTCTCCGGACCACTCAATACCACTCCATAATAAACCGTGACAAACTACAACTGTATGCCTCACTCCTCCATATTGGGTGTTTCTCTTTCAGGCTGGTGCACGGGTGACCTTTGACCCCGAGAATGCAGGAAGGATGCCTGAGGGGGGAGGTGGGGGGGTGGAGACAGGTGGTGCAATTTGGGCTTCACACGGAGGTCAGGGCAGGTCAGGATAAACAAGCTGTAATTCAGTGTGTTTAAAGGTAATATATAAGTCGTTAGGATCAACAAAAAACAATGGGGGAAGTTATGTTCAGGAAAAGTTTGGAAAAGTAAACAGGGAAATGTCAGGGTTAACGGTGTGGTTGGCTCCGAATTGATGACTCAGGTTGCCATGGTAATGGGTAAACTTGGTGAAGAAGAAGTGTCAATTTTATTACTTAAAGGGCTCGCTATTTTCTGATCTGTTATATAATGTTGTTTCCACATTAAAAACAGACAATGAGTTGTGTTCTGTTTCATTCACACATGTTTAACACACAAACCCTGCATGTTTAGACTTCATTTAGAGTTCGCTCACATAGAAAACACGCTGTTCCACCTTGTGATGTCATGTGGTAATACAGAAAGTGCTCCACTGTGTTTTTAAACTCCACACACCTTCACTAGAATCATTTGGATGATTTCAGACTTGGAATTAAATATAAAGGAGCAAGCTGTTAACTTGAAAACTACCGCTTCATGACGTCACCAGGTGAACAGAGCATTTTGAGCTTTGAGATGACTGACTAATAATGCAGTGTTGCTGAAAAATGAGTGAATGAAACTAAAAACACAACTCCAGGTATAATTGTGATTAGGTTATAACAAGGCTTAAAGCACTGTTTCCCAAAACTGGGTCATGACCCTCAGGTGAGTTGCAAGACATTGTTTTTTTGGGTCACCTTGTCACGATTAGTATGTAGGTCTGTAATATACAGTTCTGACACAGATCTACTCTCCTCCTGCACCCTGGACTGGAACGCACTACAAAAATGCAGACATGCCCACCTATCTCATTAGAAATGTTGAAATGTTGAGACATGTTTGTATAATTTCTAATCTTTTTGTAATTATTTTATTGACGGTTTTGCTCCAATATTGCTGGTTCAACTGAATGTTGAAAAGAAAAAAGAAAAGTTCTACATTTAATGTCCAAAGACGACTTATGGATCCTTTTATTGCTGCTTCAATTACTGTTTTTCATTGTTTAAAACTTGAGTAATACTAATTGTTCAGAGAGACACGATCAGTCAACAATAAAATATCCTCATTAATGTTCAATAATGGTCAAATCCACCAGATTATTTTGTGATTTACGAATAATGTCTATTGACTTGGGTCGTGAAGGTTTGTAACTTTTAAAATATGGGTCCCCAGAAAAAAAAGTTTGGGAAACACTGGCTTAAAGAGCAAAAGAGTAAATTTTGTGTAATATACCTTTAAGTAAAAGTTATTCCTAATGTACAGACAAAAGCACTTTTACTTTTGTCGTTTGTTACTTTTCATGACCCTGTTCCTGAACTTAATCAATCCTTATATCCTTATCATAACTTGGTTCTATCTTAGCACTTTACCTCCAGAGCCAAACATCTGGCGTCAACCGAATGTCAGTGTCTGTGTAGATAACATTAGCAAGAAAGGTTGCCAGCTCAATTCCAGCTCTGACTATTGTGGTTATTGTTGTTATGTCTTTGATCATGACACTTCACCTACTCACCCACCCACCTTCTGCCAGGACTGGTGGTGGTCAGAGGGAATCCGCTTCCTACCACTGAGTGCGAATGAGATCAGTACAGTACTTCAGATGAAAAGTAAAAGTTTGGTGCAGATTTTGAAATCTGATACAGTAAGATTCATGCTGAATTTTGATCAACAGAGACAGTTAAATATATATTTTCCAAGCTGTTTTTCTTTGTGTACATATAATGTGTAAAAAAAAAAAAAAAAAACCCTCAGCCTCTTCAGAAAGCAACAAAAACAAAACAAAAACAAAAAAAAAAAAGCTTTTACTTTTCAGTCTAGTTCAAAAATGTATTGGAGTAGAAAGTAAAGACACCTGCGGTCGAATGTACTGAAGTAAAAGTAAAAGTAAAAAGCAACCACTTTAAAATCTAATTAAGTAAAGTACAGTTACTTAAAATTTACAGTACTTTTTACTACTTTTACTTTGTTACGTTCCACCACTGATGAGGATTAATTCATGAAATCGATAACTTATAAAAACACTGTACAGGCAAATATTGTTAATAGTAGTTGTAACAGTACGAGTAGAAACACAGTAGAAGTATGCACTGACCTGTATCGGGGAGTCACGGTGAGGTGAGCACCGTAAAAAGAAAAAAAAAAAAACAGTCCAAACTTCACTTCAGTGTTATGGTGAGCTGAGCACTGTTAAAAACCGTCAAACCTCCCTCCGTGTGATGAATGGATGGAGCGCTGACATGAAAGATTCAGTCACAGCTCACACGTGTCCACAATGACTTAAAGACACGAGACTCCTGACAACACTAGAAAATATTACACTGTTGTGGATCTTTGTTGTTATCCAAAAAAAAAAAAAAGAGAAAAAGTTAAAAGAATGCTAATGGTATCCTTCAAAAGCTGCAATTTTCACAATTTTAAAACAATAATGTCTCATCAGTGTGGAATACTGGAATTCCTCACACTCTTGAATATTTATAGTAACATTTTCTGACAGATTGCTTCACTTTTAAACAGAATACACTTCCATTTTGAAAATTTCAGCACGGCGTTGTTATTTTGGCCTACAGCACCAGCAGTATAATACTCCCTACAATGGAAGAATAGCCAGATTGGACTGTAATGCTGCCCTCAGACCGGGGCATCAAGGCATCCAGGTTATATGCAAAGTCTACGTGGATACGCGTGTAGGGCATCCTGCGTTTTTGTGGCGCGTCTTCAGGCGTCAGCGTGGCACGAATCAGCGCCAACACGTCGACCAGACAAGTGATGTAGCGACGTAATTATCCAGAGAAACAGGAAGACCAGGGAGCCACAAAGAAGAAGTTAGAGGATAGCCTCAGTTTCCCTGTTCCCAGAATTGTATGCTGTCTCTTTGGCTGAATATAAGAACCGGGTTAAAAATGACTTTGCCTTGAGGAGAATTAAGAAGGAGATGGGTCTATCTGGTAAGTTATCACAACTGTAAAATATTTGCCCGCCTTTAGGCTAGCTGGAACTCTCAGCTTAATTAAGTTACCTCTAGATTGTAGCTGATGAGTTGATGTATTTATTCAGTGGACATACAGTATGCAAGAAGCGGTGGAAGAGCCTGTGGGACACATACATGAAGGAGAGGAGAAAGAAGAGAGAAAATAGAAGTGGTTCAGCAACAGGGACAACCAAAAAGTGGCAGTTCTGTGGGGTCCTGTCAGTCCTCAACCCCTCGTGAGATGAACGGGAACATGCAGAAAGAGCAGGCCTCAGGGGACCACGAAGAGCCTGAAGCAGCAGCAGCAGGAAGATCAGATTCAGGAGGTTTGCTGCTGACTGTGTTGTTGAAAATGATGCACATAACAATCTGTCAGCCTCATTCACTACACTGTAAACCCGAACGTTCAAAGTAATTAAATAGATTAAGTTATGTATACTCAAAGTTTTAGAAATAGTCCTACTAACTTAATTATTTTAAGTTGCTGTAACGTGTTCTTCTTTTTGAGTAATTTCAACTAATATTTTTTGATTAAAAGGAACTATTGTGGGTACAAGTGAGCATAACTTAAAAACATAGATGAGGTACAACTTAGTAGAATTAAGTAATTAAATGCTGAGATTGATAAAGTCCTGTTATTTCTATTGTTTCAAATAGGGATGATTTAAAAATAAAACTTAATTTACATAGTACATGCTGAAATACAATATACAATACATTTTCAATTACACTTAGACCCTTGTTAACACCATAGGCTTAATTAAGAAAATCAAATTGACCTGTGCAGTTTAAACAATCAGAATTGAATCTTGTGTTTGTATTTAAAAAAATAAAATAAAATTAATATCCATTTAATTGGCTAATGCAAATCACCAATAATTTGCCTCTAGTAAATTGACCCAATGAACATTTGTTTGTCTTGCGCTTGCGCTGTGACAAGTCAACCCGCCAACATAGGGGGCAGCACTGGCAACAGCCTCACTCGACTCTGCTCAGTAACTCAGCAGAAGAGACATGCGTGCCATGTGCTCGGGCCTCCAGATCATCCACCAGCAACGTGACCGAGACCTCGTCAGATCAATGGCTGCTTCTGTTTCCCCGCGATTAAAGGTAATTTTTTAATATACTTTTAGACTTGTCTTTATAAATGTGTCATATATGTACGCACAGAGGCACGTAAAGTAATCTACTTGGAGATGATTAAAAAAGAAAAGAAATACAAATAAATAAATATTGTTTAATTTATTATTTTTATTGTAATTATTATTTCGGCGTCAAAGCCATAAAGTCGCCGTTTATTTTTGATACCATATGCGATTATACCCTCATGTTTGCTTAGGAGGGAAAAGTTTTATTTTAGCCCGACCGCCTTTTGTGCTAAAGTTAATACAACACTTGACACGGTGAGGTAAGCAATGAAAAGATTTTGCTCTGAGCCGCCGGAGCTGCAGCGGTGTCCGCCCTGTGCCTTGGCCGCCGCTGGGGCTCTGAGTGGGGCGCCGCGGTGGAGACTCTTCCCGCGCTCTCCGGTGGGTTCTCCGTGCTGCTGTTGAGCACTTTAGTTTGTAGAAATGGCGGTTGTTGATTAACTATGCGTCCATAGTAGCGGGGTTATTCCGGAGACACCGGTGACAAACAGTAGTTTTGCTAAGATTCACGTGGTGACCCTGCAAGCGCTAGGTGCCCTACGCGCTGTGTCCACTGCACGCGTCAACGTTTACGCGCGTAACCTCGCAGCTCCGGCTCTGTGTTTCTCAATGTGCTCTACTTCTCCATACGCGCGCCTAGACCTCTGTCCTGCTCTGAAAATAGAATCTGAGGTAATATGGATCAACTCATTTAAAGTCAAAATTGTGATTCTTACTCATTTGCATAAAAACCTGCACTGGCATTACCTAAAATTACTAATTTCAGTGTTGCTGTATTTCCCTCCTATTTTTGTACTGTGGCTGTATCCAGAGTTCCAGCAGATTACAAATCAGAACCTGCCCAGCACATTCTACAGTGAGCTTGACCGCCATATTCCTCGACTCATGGCTTTATTCAGACAGAAGGCATCAAGAACTGGGAAGACAGCAGATGCTCTGGCTAACATTTTAAAAATCCACGATGAACAGGTAAAAAATTCAAATGAGCTTTGTGAATTTTGCAAATCTACTTTGTTTTGTCATTTGTCTGACTGTATTAAATATGTGAGTAGGTGCACACATATTTTCTGCACTGTTTAAAATTAGCTTTTAAATGAACTTCTCACTTTGTACAATTATTCTGTTTTTATCTGAATAGGAAGCCCATGACATTCACAGCAAGCGCACTACTGTTCTCCAGGCCCTTCCTGTGTATCTGCGTGAGGACGTTTCTGGATTTTTCATAACCTGCACAGTGAGTCTTCTTTTTTTGTTTCATAAAGTATAAAAAGACATTAACAGTATCATAATATTACAGTGAACTGAACATTAGACTGAACCAGGTCTAAACCAGGTCTGAACCAGGTTCAGGTCTAAACCAGATCCAAACCAGGACCAGGTCTGAACCAGTTCTAAACCAGGACCAGATCTAAAGCAGGTCTAAATCAGCACCAGGTCTGAACCAGGTCTAAAGTAGGTCCAGGTCTAAACAGACCCAGGTTAGACCTGGAACCAGGACCAGGTCTAAACCAAGTCTAAACCAGGCCTAAGCCAGGTCCAGAGTTGAACAAGGACTGAACCAGGACCAGGTCTGAACCAGGTCTAAACAATTATGATTATAATAGTTATTAGTAGTAGTAATGATTTACAGTTTATTTGCTATTCACTGTATACCTGAGCACTCAGTATTGTGGAATATAGTATACACAAGGTGAGGGGCATTTTGGGAGCAAAGAAAATACTGCATTTTATCATTAGAATGAAAATTCTATAATCCAAGATGGCTCATAATATGCAAATTAGATGGGCACATTTAATCTCCCTTAAGAAAGTCTCTAACATCACTTAAGTATATATTTTTAACACCAAGTGTAACAAATGGGTTGGAAGGCTTTCTATAATGACTGTTGGTGATAATTCTCAAGGCCCTTTTCTGTAAAATAAATAATGGCTATAGGTAAATTTTACATGTTGACCAAATTTCTGTACAGTACATGGTACAATTGGTATATGGTACAAGGTTAATAATGCACTATTTCCTTAAGTCACCAACAGATCATACTGTGTATTATGCAAATCAGTTTAGACTTTTGTTAACGTCTACATATACAGTTTTCATTTATGGTCTGTTTTCTTTCTCCTCTGTTGGACTGTTTTGTCAGATGCCATGTTCCATTTTGCTTACCTTGCTTTACCATAATAAGTGAACTTAAACCAGCTTGCTGTTGCTGTACACTTATGGTCATAGCAAGGGGACTGAGAAATGAGTGCTGTGCTAAAAGAAAACTCAACATCGTCTGTTCTCTGATGCATGTCTTAGTTTGTAATTATCTTTTTCATTCACTCAGGTCGAGGTAGATGAGCCAGAGCTTGGTGTCGCAGTGGGCCTCCTTACAGTCATCAGTGACCATAACGCAAGTCCAGTTCATTACCACCCTCGGAGAGTGTCTGTCATCATGGAAGGTGATGTTGTGGTCAGGCTCCCCAGACTTGGTGAAGCCTTTGGTCATCTTTGGACTGGTCTATGTGTTACAGATCTTTAGGCACAAAAACGACTCCGTTCTCTTCCACAGGGGATATTTATTACAAAGCCACACACAATTTTTTTTAAATCGGCTGTAACAGTCCCCGCTCCCATACCGTGCCTAGCCGCGGTCCAAAACAAAAAAACACACGTCAGTCTAGTTCAAGGCACGTACCAAGAAACTGTGCGGGGCGTTCAAATACATCTCGCAAAAACAACAACAATCAGAATTCAAAACAACAAGAACAAGGGTACACTAATTCATCACAATCATGCGTAACTGTAAAGTCATTAATCAAGTCTCTCACACTCTCCCCCACTATTAGATGTCGTCCCGACACAAAATAAACGTACCTTCTTAAGATAAAATTTTACCTTCCCTTTATTATCAAATGATATGAAATGGACATTTTACAAAGGTTCCCCCTTTTTATTTGTTTTTAAAGTTACCCACAACTACCGTGCACTGTAGTCATGTGTACCCCTGAATATCGTTCAGTCTTAGTTATCCGTCCCATAGGTAATTGTACCCAAATCCATATCAGAGACCCAATTTGAAGCAGAAAATGCTTTCTTACATGTTCCAAAAGAAAACATTTCTTTTCCACAGTACATAGTCGGCCATCAGTTCCTATGTCAATTCAATGTCAAAAGATTTATCCAGTACATTTGGTACAGTCTTATGGGGAAGTTTATGCTGTTTTTTTTTTTTTTTTTTTTTTTTCTTACCAAGGCCGCCAATAACTATTAACATTTAACTCTTGAGCGGCTACTGCCCTCTCAGTGAAACTTGGCTGTCCCAATGTATTGTATGCTAAAATCTGCGGTTTCTTTCTCTGTCTCCGTGGATACACATTGATCCCTTCCGTTTCCCCAGCAGAACCGACATCTGAACAATTGTCCACATCTCCCTTATCCCTGGCATCCACATTCTCCTCGGCTACCCCAAGTGTCATAGAGTCTTCCTGCTTATTCTCAGTCTCCCATAGAGGCTCATCCCGCACTGGGATGTCCCCATCCATCCGCGGGATGAACTCTGCAGCAGCCGGATTCAGCTCCAGTGCACCCCAAGGCTCGGGAGTGGGCCACGAGAACACCACACCAGACAAATCCTCCTCAGATTCCTCCCCGCTGTCTGTACACTCTGCCCGAGTCCCCCGTGCCATGTTCCTTTTTCTAAAATGTCTTTTCCTTGTTTTTGTCTCAAGTTCAGTCTGATTTTCATCTGAGGTGAGTGGGAGGAAATCACAGGGTAATAGCATGTTCCTGTGCAACACTCTTGTCCTTCCTTTGCCATTTTCTGGCTCCAACTCGAACACAGGACTGTCTTCACCTTTTTGCCGTGTTATGACATAAATGTTGTCTTCCCAATAGGAGCGGATTTTTCCTGGCCCTCCCTTTTCAGTCACATTTCTCACTAGAACACGGCTCCCTACTTGCAACGGTGGACCATAGACTCTTCTGTCATACTGTGTTTTACCTCGAACAGCTGATTTGGCTGCATTTCTGGAGGCGATGTTGTATGCTTCACTCATTCTTTGTTTCCACTTGTCCACATAGTCCTGGTAGGTACTGGAGCTGCCCTCCTGCTCGATACCAAACAGAAGATCCACTGGAAGCCTTGGTAGCCTGCCAAATAATAAGTAAAATGGAGAATAACCAGTGGACTCGTTAACAGTGCAGTTGTAGGCATGGATGATTTTGGGAAGGTGGCTTTTCCAGTCTGTTTTCTGTTCCTCAGTTAGTGTCCTTAGCATAGAGAGAAGAGTCCTATTAAACCTTTCTGTCTGCCCATTTCCTTGTGGATGATACGGACTTGTATGTGACCCCTTGATACCGGACAGTTCTTTCAAATGGTGTAATAGTCTATTTTCGAACTCCCTCCCTAAATCGTGATGAAGTTTTTCTGGAAAGCCAAACCTAAGGCAAAAATCATTAAACAGTCTGTCTGCCACAGTCTTTGCAGATTTGTTAGTTGTTGCATATGCTTGAGCAAAGCGAGTATAATGGTCCATGACCACAAGAATATACTCACAACCACCCTTACATTGCTCAAGGTGCAGAAAATCTACCGACACTAGTTGGAATGGGTGAGTACTTTCAATGTTTTGTAATGGGGCACGTGTTTGTCTATTTGGTTTTCTTTTCTTTAAGCACTCACAAACATTCATGACAAAATGCTCAATGTCTCTTTGCATTTTGGGCCAAAAGAAACGATCTCTAATAAGATGGAGTGTCCTTTCCGAGCCCAAGTGGCCCATTTGTTTGTGTAGTTCATTTAGGACAAGAGGGTGGTACACTGCAGGGAGAACCAGTTGGTTTTTTGAGCTGAGTTTTTCTGAACAGAGTCCCATCCTCCCTGATGTGAAGCTTGCCCCACTCTCTGACCAATGCCTTAAACTCAGAGCTTTCATTTTTTAATTCGTGTGCAACAGGTTTCTTGTTTTGTTTTATGTGACTGTACACTTTACCTATTACAGGGTCTTTTTGCTGCGCCACACAGATCTCCTCTCTAGGTAATGGCTGAATAGTGTCCAAAAGTCTCTCGGCTTCAGACTGCTGCTGGAGAGCCTCAAAAGAAACAGCACTGAATATGAGAGCCTGCTCTGCTTGTTGTACTAGGACGCTCTGCTGTGTGGCTGTTACAACATCTTTACTGACTGTCTGTGTACAGTGACTCATATAGTCCTGAAAGTCTAAAGGCATTCGGGATAACCCATCTGCGTCTGCATTTGTTTTGCCTGGTCTGTATTTTATGGTAAAATTGAAATCTGCTAATTCAGCTACCCAACGCTGACCAGACGCATTCAGTTTTGCTGTAGTCAACACATAAGTTAGCGGGTTATTGTCTGTATAAACCACAAAAGATGGCGCATGAAACAAATAATCTCTGAAGCGCTCACAAATAGCCCACTTAAGTGCTAAAAAACTCTAATTTGCCTGCATGCATGTGGTAGTTTTTCTCTGGTGGTGTCAAAGTTCTGGAGCCATAGGCTATTACTCTTAGTTTACCATTGCTACGCTGGTAGAGCACAGCACCTAACCCTGCCTGAGAAGCGTCGGTATGCAACACAAAGGGTTGATTCAGATCTGGGTACCCTAGGATAGGAGGATTAGACAGTTTATCAACTAGGTAACATAAAACTTGATGATGAGTGTCAGTCCATTTAACTGGGGCAGAAGAGGGCAACTGTCCTCGAGTCAGTTTGTTTTCCCCTTTTTAGTCTTTACATTATGTTGGTTTTGGGCAGGCTGGGCTGCTAGCAGTTCATACAAAGGCTTGGCAAAACGAGAAAAGTCTTGTATATAGGGTCTATAATAAGACAAGAACCCAGTATTTGTCTCAACTCACCCACTGTGCTAGGCTGTTTTTCTTTCAATGACAGCACAGGGGCGACCTCTGCTGGGTCCATGCTGTGGCCCTCTTTTGACACAATCCTGCCTAAAAACCTGACCCTAGGTTTGAACAGTTCACACTTTTTGGCTGTAAGTTTTACCCCATGTTTTTGATATCTCTGTAATACTGCTCTTACATGTTCAATGTGGTCCTGAAATGACTTGCTATGGACCAAGTTGTCATCAAGATAAGGTAAACAAATATCATCACGTAGGCCCCACAGACACTCTTCCATGCTCCTCTGAAATTCTGCCGGGGCAGAGCTAAGACCAAAAGGGATCCTAACCCACTGGTATAAACCCCAGGGGGTAATGAACGCAGTGAGTGGCTGGCTCTCCTCATCTAAAAACCCCTGATGATAAGCCTTCCCCTGATCTAATACGGTAAACCAAGAGCTACCCGTAAGGCTGTCAAGCATATCCTGTATCCTAGGAATAGGATGTCTGTCAGGCACTGACTTACGATTTAGTTCACGATAGTCCACGCAGAGTCTTAACTCGCCTGACTTTTTCCTTACACACACTATGGGGGACGAATAAGGTGATTTTGACTTTGTGACCCACCCTCTATTTATTAAATCCTGCAGGTATGCTTTGACCTCTTGGTGCAATGGCTTTGGCACACTAATGTAAGTCTTTTGAACTGGTGTTTGGTCTTTAAGGGTAATGTGCATGCGGAGGGTAGGAATGCAACCTACATCATTTTCATCTTTAGCAAAAAGCTTTGCATTCCTCCCTGAGCATCTCTCTTACTGCAACCTGTTGTTCATTCGTTAGATGGTCTAAAGCTACAGGAGGGTCCCAAGCCTCACTTATGTCACTTTTGGGAGATGAGAGTTTAACCTCTGCATCAGTTGTCACTTCAGCATTTTTTTGTATTTCCCCAGGTTGTAAGGCTGCTGGGTATATTGTTTTTACCCTTCAGTGTGACCCAAAATAAGCCGTGGACCTACAGTGATACAATGGCCTGTTGTATTTGTGACAGACACCGGGACAGTGGCAGAGTTACCCCTTTTCACCTTAAATAATACCTCTTGAATATGCAGTCCTTCAGGTAAAGCTGAGTTCACACCAGGACAAAACAGCATAGCAGTGTCCTCCTCCGCCTGTATACGTGTGCGGCAGCGAAGGGTGACCACTTCACCTGGGCCCAGCTCCACTTTACTCCGGCCATTCTTAACTGGAGTCTCTACTTCAGCTGCTTGGTGGGTTTGCATCAGCTGGATAAAAGTTTTGGCAGAGACAGTGTCAATGTCAAATGCATTACTCACAATGCTAGCAGCATAGTCATTGTTTATGGTACCCTGTTGTTTTATGTGCTCATTAATAACTTCCTCTATCACATTAAAACCTATAATAGGATCTTGAGCAACATTAGGGTCACTGGAAACTAAGACAGGCACTAGAAGGCTGGAGCTGGAGGCACTTGCACCTAGAAGTTTAAATTCTACCGGGACCCAACCAATAAACGGTATTGTTGTTTGGTTGGCAGCAAGCCCATTTAATGGCTCTGGTCCTAAAAGTTCATCTATCCCCCTAATGGTTGTATGAGGTAAGTGCTCAGACCTCCATTTATCACTGATTACAGTTGCCTGGGCCCCAGTATCCCACAGTGCTGTAACTACTATGTCATCAAAAGTGCACTTAACCATTTTACGTCGACCAATCAGTTTGATAATTTTTTTCCCTTGTTTGTTTGCCAGGTTATCAACACTCCCTATCTGTGAGGACCACCTTGTTTCTTCCTTGTTACCCAAATATTGTTCAACTAATCTCACTGTTTTACACATGTGTTTGTGTTCTTGCCAGTGGTTTTCCTGACATGTTGTAGGGCAATAACAGGCAGATGAACAGCTTGTGCAGGTCTGAAGAGGTGAGTCGCCTTTCTCCTCCAGATGACAGTAGCAGCAGTGGCGGGACTCCTGATGAGACGGCCGGGTCACTGCTGGTCCCGTGGCAGTGGCCCTCCGTCGTTTCCCTGCAGCGGACGCGAAGCTCTGCAACCTCTGGAGATGTGACCCGACTGGCCACATTTGAAACAGTGGGTGCAGTTGTCTCCCTCTCCGTTATCCTGGCAGGTCTTGCAGCCTCTCCTCCGACGGGGTCCTGCGTTGTCTACTGGCCTCCTGGTATGCTGAAGCTTGTTGTTATTAAGAGAAGCTAGCACCATCTGTTTCACCTCTGCAACCTCAGCCTTAAGTTCTGTCACTAAGGCTTGTACCTCCGGTGGAGCTCGGGTTGGTTTGGTGTTCTCCTTGGCTGGAACTGAGGTAGTCAGTGGGCTGCTGTGTGGTCCCTCTGCCGTCAGCAGTTCGTTAATCTTTGGCACTTTGGCATTGTTTCTCTTTAGCTTGTTCAGCCTCTCCATTTCAAGATTGGCTGCCTCATTCAGTTTCTCAATCAAGATTTCATCAGTCACATCCGGGTTGTCGAGAAGCGACTTTATCTGAAACTTAATGTTGTCATTCAGTAGACCTGTACCCACTGACCTCAGAAACTTCCTCTTGACCAAATCTGCTCCATAGTGCTCCTCCTCTTTTCCTCTGGATATATACAGCAGCCTGTCTTTCAGCTCAATGGCTCTGAAGAGGAACTCTTGAGGAGACTCTTTTGGGTCCTGGGAAATGTTGATCAGTTTTTGATACAAGTCTGATGTATCATCTTCTCTGTAATGTCCTTTCAGTATTGTTTTTAACTGAGTGAGTGTCAAATCAGTCTTTATTTCCAACATGTCACGAAGTTTGAGCCCAGGGCTGATGGCTCTTATCACTGCTTCAATCACCTCTGGCTCACTGTGGCCTTTGCGGAGCCCATTGTCTATTTGATGGAGCAGGTTGGTATAGGACAGCCTGTCACGTTGTCCACCCTCCCCTATCTGGCCACTGATCCGAAACTCTCTACGGATGGTTACTTCAGGGATCTTTCCTGGTACAGGATTATGAGCCGGACTGGGTGCGGCATCTGCCATGTTCAGCTTCTCCTCTAGCGCTCTGATTTCTCTCTGTAGCTCCTTGTACCTTTCAGACGCACGGGAAAAATCACGCCACTCCTCAGCATCGCCTTTCGACCCAGTGTGTCCTATGGCTAATAAAAGTTGTTGCACATATACTGGATGGCTTCCTCGAGCTCGTAGTCTGTCTCGACTTCATCCAGTTTATGTTCGATTATTTTCATTAGCGCTCTGCGGCTCATGTCCTTAAGTAACCCTTCCCCTGCCTCACATTTTAGCAGGTTACAGGCTTCTACGAGCTGATCCTTGCTTCTTTGGCATAAAGTAGTAGTAAGTTCGTCTCTCAGGTTTTCTAGCTCCATTTTGCGTACTCACAAATCAACTTGTTATCCGTTGTTCCAGGTTCGTTTTTGGAGAGAGGTTTTTTTCAGCAGCGCGAGGACGCTAACGTTTTCGGCTAACGGTTACTAACAGAAGTCCTTTTTCTCACGCTCAAAGTTCGTTTAAAACCAATCTCCTGGCTGGCTCGCCATGATGTTACAGATCTTTAGGCACAAAAACGACTTCCGTTCTCTTCCACAGGGGATATTATTACAAAGCCACACACAATTTTTTTTAAATCGGCTGTAACAGTCCCCGCTCCCATACCGTGCCTAGCCGCGGTCCAAAACAAAAAACACACGTCAGTCTAGTTCAAGGCACGTACCAAGAAACTGTGCGGGGCGTTCAAATACATCTCGCAAAAACAACAACAATCAGAATTCACAACAACAAGAACAGTCAGAATTCAAAACAACAAGAACAAGGGTACGCTAATTCATCACAATCATGCGTAACTGTAAAGTCATTAATCAAGTCTTCAATATGTGAATAACAGCTCCAGAGCCTCGCGATGCAAGTACATACCAGCAGAGGTGCCAGGAATATAGAATTTTGGATAGGCCATGACAGAACTGACTGAGTTTGTGTACCGAAACCTCTGTGTGCAAATGAGTCCCTCTCACACATGTGCACCGCTGTAAGCCCATGCAAACCTTTTCGTCTGCGTTCCTCATTTCATTCACCTCCCATTACGCAGCAGACCAGTGTCTATCTCATGCACTCCTCACCCCACAGCAGACCTGCTGACCGCTGCTCTCCCTCTGGTCACACCCGCTCCCGCCTGTCCCGCAGTCTGCTCCCATCTCGCACCTGAGGTATGAGTGTCCACTGCTGCTACCGCTCACATTCTCATCTCTCAGGTCCACTGCATTTGGTCCCACAGGTGGATGTCTCGCCAATTATGGAATATGTTTATGATCATATAAATGTATCTGATGTTACCGCTTTGTGTTTAGACATGGATTAAACCATGAGCACACAGGGAGAGAGAAGTGACTGATGTGCCAGGAGCACAGAGCAGGATGTGCAGGTCTGTACAGAGCAGTACTCATGTCAGTATACATCTCTTGAGCCGCTATACAAAGCTCTACTGATCACTGCTGCCAAGAGAGCAGCACATACGAGACGTGCGTCTGTTCTGTTGTTATAGCACTGAGCTACACTACAGATCCAAAGTTTTAGAACACCATAATGTTTCTAGATGTTTATTGTAGTTCATGTCGTGCAAGTTCAATGAAGAGCATGAAATGGTACAAAGGTAAGAACTGAACAGACAGAGGTTAAAAAAAGATAAAAGATAAAAGAACAAAACACAAGTCCAAGCTCTGCCAAAACTACCTCAGGAAAAAAGAACAAGATGGTAAAACTTGAAAACCTGGAGTGTCCAGCAGCAGCACAGTGTCCAGACTTAAACCCCATGGAGCTGGTTTGGGATGAACTGGACAGAAGAGTGAAGCAACCTACAAGTGCCACACATTTATGGAAACTTCTGCAACAGACTTGGGAAGAACTTTCTGAAGAATATTTGATTTGTGTTGTAGAAAGAACGAGCCATGAGTGTGTTCAGCTGTTCTATCTGCCAAAGATGAACACACATCAATCTAAAGTTTAGAGTAAGTTTTGGTCAACAGTAAACAGCAAAAAACTGGAAAAAGTGTGGTGTTCTAAAACTTTTGACCGGTAGAGTATATATGAATGTGCAGACTCAGACTCAGACTGTTAGAGTCAGGACGCTCCACAGCTCTGTGCAGTTTTCTATGGTTCTAATGGTCACCTACCTACTGGCGACTAACTGTATAAACTAATCAAAGCAACACATTGGGTCACAAAGTTAAATGGAGCTGGTGACAGAAAGAGTAAGAGAATGTGAGGAAATCCAACATCGCAGCATTAGGATGTAGACAGGGCAAGAAAACACACTTAAGAACATCACTGTAAACGGCCTCATGTGAATGAGCAGCTTTTGTACAGACCCAGATCAAACCAAATTCTAGAGCAGAGCTGAGTCGATACAGGGAGCAGGCGAGGGAGGGCATCTGGACGACTCCCGCACAGCACACAAACATGTTCTGAATAAGCGTTAAGCGTTTATTTCCGAATAAAAGAGGCCTTGAGCATGTTACATGTTGTTTTTCAATAGACTAGTTTGATTATTTGATTATTATTTTTATAGCTCTGGCAGTTCACTGAAAGTGTCACACCTGCCCTCAGTCTGCTCTGCTCCACCTGATGTTCAGACACGACACACTTCTGGTTTAGAAGTACATGCACTTGAGCTAAGATCAGGGGCAAGACAGGACCCTGTGTATGTCAGGATCTGAGGGTCTGAGGGGAGGAGGTCAGCACAGAAGAGGAGGTTAGGGCAGAGAGAGGAGAGGAAAGGAGACAGGAGAGGGCAGGAGACTGGGTGTCACTTACGATGATGGGCACTCCTCCGTAGTCCTCCAGCAGAGGGGACAGGATGTTGGCCAGGAGCAGCCCCAGAGGGTTAGCTGCACACACACACACAGGAGTTTTACCGTGTCTCTACTTCTCTGTGAGTCCCCCCCTTCCTCAGGTGCTCTCTGTGCTAAGTCACTCCCCCTTTAGAGCACAATCATAACAAACTCAGAGTGAATCCCGCAAATGGAACGACTGCACTTCACATCAGGTTTGTGAAGTTGTTGTTCACAGTTTTTTATCATGTTTTATGGAGTTAATATAACTGAGATTCAGGAGCTGGACCACACCTCAGCCTCCTCTCCAGCTCAAACACGGCTTATCTCAACCACGCCTCAGTTACCCACAAGCCCTGTTTATACGGCCTATCCCGACAACACTGTCGACGTCATCCTTCAGTCCGAAGACATCATCTTCTAGAAGGGGAGTTCAGAATCAGCTGGGTGACCATGCTGGATTGGAGAAGGTACCCCCTCAGCCATCACATCTATCCACCGTCAATAAACATCTATCATATTCCATTGTCGTGGTGTGATCTTTGCAACTGAATGTATATTTATGAAGAATTGTCGTGTGGGAGCTTGGGTGATGTAGGCTTGTGGGCGGAGCCTTGTTCAGAATCTTTCAACAGACCTTTTTCACAACGGCCGGAAGTGCCACGATGTCGGGTAAATGTCACTCCCGGTTTATGCTTTTTGGGGGCAAAATATCTGCGTAAATGTCTAGTGTTTTCTCCAGGAGCTTCATAAATCTGCACCATCACCAAATCTTCAACCAACAAGCTATAGGATATGACTCACACATGTCGGGGTCTACAAGGCACTCACACATGTCGGGGTCTATGGGGTACTCACACATGTCGGGGTCTACAAGGCACTCACACATCAGTCTATGGGGCACTCACACATGTCGGGGTCTATGGGGCACTCACACATGTCGGGGTCTATGGGGCACTCACACATGTCGGGGTCTATGGGGCACTCACACATGTCATGTCACACATGGGGGTCTATGGGGCACTCACACATGTCGGGGTCTATGGGGTCTATGGGGGTACTCACACATGGAGGCCAGCATGTTGGCAATGGCGCGCTGGTGCTCGGGGAACCACAGTGCCGCGAGCTTGGTGGGGGTGAAGATGATGAGGGGCTGGGCCAGTGCACCGAACGTCTGTCCCACGAGCACCACAGGGTACCTGCCGGAGGCCTGGCCTGTTGGCAGGGACGCACCTATGAATCGGACCACTGCACCTGTCATGTTCAGCCATGAGCCGACGATCAGCTGCACACACAGTCACAGCCACAGTTACATAACAATCAGCAGGAGGTTATTCACAACACTTAAAGGGCCACTGCGTCACATTTCTGGCTTCAGGTACACTACCTTCTTGTCACCATGGCAATGAATTTTCCACAGAATGGCATTTAACATCTAACCATGTAGACAAGCAGGTAACACCACCAGGCCAAGTTACAGTAAGAATTACAGAATACATGCTTTTCTATTTTGCAAAAAAAAATAAAAAATACTAACTGAATACATTTAAGATGATTCATGTTATTGCCCCTGGAAAAGTTACACAATGTACCTTTAAGTATTTTTAGCCCTCCAGATGCATAGTCCCTGTGCATCCAGCATCCATGTGGTTGTATGTATCATATAGATCAGTGTTTCCCAAAGTTTTTTTCTGGGGATCCATATTTTAAAAGTCACAAACCTTCGTGACTCAAGTCAACAGACGTGACTCATAAATCACAAAATAAAAGTGGATTTGAGCATTATTGAACATTAATGAGGATATTTTATTTTTGACTGAGTGATTGTGTCTTTGAACAATTAGTATTACAAAAAGCAGTAACTGAAACAGTAAAAGGATCCATAAGTCGCCTATTTGGACATTAAATGTAG
>NW_026571515.1:4212816-4250404 GCF_026225935.1 Boleophthalmus pectinirostris | reverse complement strand
GCTCTATTTGCCCTGAAAAAGACTCTTTGAACTTGGGGATCTGAATTGGAATTGGTTGAAATGGACTTGATTCTAACAAAATCTCTCTCAAAATATCCTACTCGTGTGTTTGCAGATGATGTGGTCTACAGGACCATTGTGTCATTGCTACAAGGAAAATAACCAGATCACAGTTCATTGTCACACAAGAGAAGGCAGTTTCTTGAACCAACCTTTGTTTTCCGTGAATTTGACTGCCATATCATGATGCAAATGTGTTATATTCAAGCGCAGGGGTGGGCAAACTTTTTGACTCAGGGGCCACATAGGGTTCTAAAATTTGACTGAAGGGCCGGACAGAAGACGGGACATGACGTGTTCAGAGCCCGGCTCCATTGCACTGGTATTTACTCTCATGTAGGACGTATTCTGCACTACGCGCTGCAACTTTTAGACATGTAAGTTCCAGAACTCATGAAAAGTAAGACGAGGTGTGCAGTGGGGCAGACGCGCGTCTTTGATGGGGCACGACGCGCGTCTTTGATGCCGTGGACGAACGGGAGAAAAATACTTGACGCGCGTCCGTTGCCCTGGAAACAAGAGCCCGGTCCCGGTCTTTTGGTCCCGGTCTAGTCTCGCTCTACTCTCGGTCTCGTCCTTGTTTAGTCCTGGTCCGGTCCTGGTGTAGTCCTCGCGATCGGCTCGGTGATTGTGGCGTACATATTTTTTCTCCGCTCATGTTTGTGGTTCTGGTTCTCGGGTCTTGCTTCCTGATAACGTCGCTGCGTCACTGGATACTGTCCCTGATTGGTTGACGCGGCGCGTCTGACGCAAAAAGTTCAGCATTTTCAACTTCTTGACGCTGACGCCTTGGACGCGCGTCTTGGCCGCTGACGCCAAAACGTTCAAGACGCGCCGCATCGCCAGATTCGCGCCGCGCTGACGCCGAAAACGCGCCGCAAAAACGCAGGACTCTCTAGTCGCGCGTCCACATAGACTTTACATTGAAACTGGACGCTTTGACGCCTTGATGTGAACGGCCCTTTACAGCGAATATACGACAAGCGCTCACATTGACGCGGAATCTAACCAATTCTTTAGAACTTCCTAATACAGTAATTATGAAATGGATGACTTTCTTTTACATAGATTTAAAGCAGAAACAGTGTAGCCTTATGTCTTGAACACTTCTACCTCATTCATGGTCCGAATACACCGCCCGAAATGACTCCTGTCAATAATTTCCAATAAAGCATTGCGGCCAACAGAAGCCGCCGCACCTCAATGTATAGATAGTGCGCCATCTACCGGGAAACGCCGGAAATGCAAGAAAGATAAAACAGCAGTAAGGTTTATTTATTATAATTTGGTCAAGTTCTGTGGGTCAGTTTGAATGGCTGCATAAGGTCACCGCGCACTAAATAACTGGATACAGTATTGCTGCTTGTAGCTGCCTCCAGTTGACGTAGTGTCACTCACTGGAACGTCAGCAGAAAAAATCCCATGGGCCGAGACAAGATTTTTCTCGTAGAGGCAATGTGAATCACAAACTGCTCGTGTTTGTCTGACAGGTTCATCTACAGCTTTCAAAAATATCGAATTTGCTGGCGATTTTGACCTATTTTTAGATCATAAACTTTTTCTCGCTCAAAATCCTTCAGTTGTCTTAAAAAAACACTTTATATTCGTTAGCTCCTGCTCCGCTCTAGCTCCTCTCGCTCTGATTGGTCAAAACGATCACGTGATACACGAGCCCGCGCTCCGTGCGTGTGGTCGCGTGCTTTCGCGTGTGCCTGTGTGGTCGCGTGCTTTCGCGTGTGCCCGTGTGGTCGCGTGCTTACGCGTGTGCCCGTGGGAGAAAAGAGCACTACTGCGCATGCTCGGTCGGCCCACTGCCGGGAGTACCTAGCCATGCTAGGCTAATCTGGGATCATGCGCCATTGAGCTCTGCCCAGTAATTTGAATAACGGCCATCTTGGAACCTGGGGGGACTTCCCACTAGCTCCTACAGCCCTTTCATTTACGTATGTCATAGATGTTCAGACACCTATGTCTAATTCACATATCAAGACGTAATACGTCAAAAGCATTAACCTCCACACCGTTGGTTGCAGTGCTATCACATCACAAGTCACGTTCCATTACACAATATGGTGTAGAGCAGTTGAATAATTTATACACACTAAGATCGGAATTAGTGCAGTCTTATGTCTTGAACACTTCTACCTCATTCATGGTCCGAATGACTCCTGTCAATACTTTCCCATAAAGCATTGCGGCCAACAGAAGCCGCCGCACCTCAATGTATATATAGTGCGCCGTCTACTGGGAAACGCCGGAAATGCAGGAAAAATAAAACATTAACAAGGTTTATTATTATTATTATTTATTCAAGTTCGGCGGGCCGGATTAAAAGGTTTAAAGGGCCGCATATGGCCCCCTGGCCGTAGTTTGCCCATCCCTGGTCTAAAGAAACATTTTAGTCAAAAATTTCAGCACGTTCATCACACACCTGTGTCAGAACACTCACTGTCTGATACAGTTTTAAAATTGACTTTTATAGTCATGTGTCGCTGGGGGCTGCATCCATCAAAAAGACACAAACTGTATAAAAGTCTGTGGTCATTATTCCATTAAAATCCTGTTACACATGTGTGTGTTGTGAGGAGCAGAGCAGTTTTTCACACAGACAGACTCTGGTTTGGACTCTGAGGATGACTGTGGTTCTGTCTGTTTGCTCCTTCATCACGTCTGTGTCTCTTTTTTTACACATTTGAATCTTCAAAGTTTGTATTTAACTCTGCAACCAATAATTTACTTCAGTAAATATATATTCTTAGCCATTTGACAGATATTAAACCATTATTTTCTTGATAAAATTGTTTTATTTGAATAAATAACTACCCTAGTCTTTAAAAGTTGGAAACATAAACACTGCTGCAGAAAAGTTACACTGTGCGCCTGAATTCATAAATGTAAGAAACAATGAAATACACATGTATTATTGTCTTTTCATTGGTTCATGTTTTCATATAAAAATAAATCATTTTATGTGTAAAATAGTCAACACTGATGCAGGACATATAGATCTGAACAATGGGTAGCACCAAATTAAAATTTCTTGCTGATTGTTGTTGATACAAACAAATGTACGGAGAGCATTTAGCATTCTTATTTAGTATTTGAGTAAGTTTTTCTTATGTACAAAAACTGTAAAGTTTGGTGTGTGTAGGTGCTACATTAAGAGGTGATCTTTATGTCCCTGTGGGAGTGAAATGCATTTTGAGAAGTCACATATAAATCTATGGATGCAATTCCATCAGAGACAGAGACAAATAAAGACTTAAAGATCATCTATTTAAACTAAGTTACATATATGACCCACTAGTTTTATTTATTTGAAATATTTCCGATGCAGTAGTACTTACCTAATGATCCCACTGTGAGCAGCAGTAGTGCCTCCATGATCGACTCTCAATCACCCCTATAATCCAAACCCTCTTATATGATGTGAGACTCGAATCTGTTTTGTCTTTATGTAAAACAGGAATGTGTGAGGAGGGTTAAGTGTCTTACCCAAGGACACAACAGTGTTCAGTGTGAGAGCTAGAATTACGTTACGTATATCGTAACAGGTTTTTCAGGAAAAATATAGATTATGTGGTTGGGCAGATACAAATGGCTTTATATGGATAAATCTATAATAAAAACTACAAAACAAGAGCACACAGTTTCTCTCCTCTTCTAAACTACAATAAAACCTGCAGCCTGTTCAAGTTTAATGTTGATTGTTATATTTTTTTGTGTTATATTCTGTTGTCCTTAATAATAATAAAAAAGAATGTCATAAATAAATAAACAATATTATTCACCCAAAAGGGATAAGTGTTATATATAGATTTTTTACAGTTTCTCTCCTCTTCTAAACCACAATAAAAACCTGCAGCCTGTTCAAGTTAATGCAACAGCACCACCTACAGGTTTTAAGAAGTAATACAGGATTCTTATCATGTCACAAAATGACTTTATTTATTAGTTCAGTTTCTCCATCTTCAGACACAGAATATCAGGTTGGCTCAAATGTCAAATGTAAAGAAAAGTTTTCAAAAGCACAAAGAGCATAAAGTCTGGACTGCCACAAAATTAAAGGAGAACTGTGTCATTTTTAGGAGGAGAGTCTGTCACCGTGGAGACGTCATTTCTTTACCTGTTATATTCCACAGTCCAGTATTAAACTTATCTATCTTGCATTTATTTAGTTACAGATGTTTAATATTGCTCAATAAAACCTTTAAAACATTGTTACAGATGGAGGGGTCCTCCTCTCCACAGATCTTCCCCCATCAACCCAAAACATGCACCATAGTTAAACTCCTCCAGCTGAGGTCGTCCTGACCAAGACCAGCTCAAGATCTGCAGATTTGGCCCCAGAGGTTCTGCAGGATGGGTCAAATGCAGAGGACAAATTTTACTACGAGGACAATAAAGTGAATCTTAACTTTAACCAGTTGTGATTGTATTTCCTTTTTTAAAACAGTAAGAGCTCAGGACACATACAGCTCATTTAAAATCATTTTACTCCAGTAGAAACACAGGGTAGTTGTTGCAAGAAACTACTCAAGTAAAAGTAAAAAATGATTTTGGAGAGACTGCTACTCAATCGTCTGTAGTGTGCGTAGAGAAGCAGACCTCAATCAATTTTCATTCGATCAGAAACATAGGCGTCTAAAAGCGCATAGTGCAAAAATATTGGAAAAAAGTGAAAAACGCCTTATTTTTTTGCATTAAATTGAGCCAAAATCATGTAGAAATGTGTTTTATGAATTATTTTTTTCAATGAATGTTGTTACCACATGTGTTCTTTGCATCTGCAATGCATTTATTGGCAGCTTAGCCAACCCACTGAGGATTTCAGGAAATTAAAAATTTTTTCAAATTTTTTGTCAAAAAGTGAAGGTTACATACACTAAAATGGCTAAAAAAAAATTTCACGATATTTCCGGAAGAGCAGACCCTCCAATTACTGGTCCTTAGGGTCACAGTCAACAATAAAAACACAAATAAAAAGTATGGCAGACGATGTCAAGTTCAACCCATTTTTGAGACTTTAGCTCCCTGACAAATTGTTTCTGCATGTACATTTTTAACTGTGATTCTGTTCTGCTCCATTACAGAAAAATGTATTGCTTTTATTTATACTAATTATTATTGAGAGTAATAGGTGCTTTAAGTCTTCAAATAAGTCTTCACACTGTCCCGCTTCAAACTGTGTCTCTGTTTAAGACAATAGAAAAGTGTGAAAACTAAAGAATCATTTGGTCGTCTTTTACTTTAAATAGTTTTAAGGACATCTGATGTTGAATGCAGATGAACACTACTGGTCAAAAGTTTTAGAACACCTTCATTCTTCCAGTTATTTTTTGCAATTCAAGTCGTGCAGGTCTAATGAAGAGCTTGAAATGTAAATACTGAACAGACAGAGGTTCAAAAAAGATAAAAGATACAAAACACAAGTCCAAGCTCTGCCAAAACTACCTCAGGAAAAAAGAACAAGATGGTAAAGCTTGAAAACCTGGCGTGTCCAGCAGCAGCACAGTGTCCAGACTTAAACTCCATGGAGCTGGTTTGGGATGAACTGGACAGAAGAGTGAAGCAACCTAAGTGCCACACATTTATGGAAACTTCTGCAACAGACTTGGGAAGAACTTTCTGAACAATATTTGATTTCTATTGTAAAAAGAACGAGCCACGAGTGTGTTCAGCTGTTATATCTGACAAAGGTCAACACGTTCATGAATCAAAAGTTTAAAATACGTTTTGGTCTGTAAATTAATTCCGTGATTTCCTTTTCAACTCAAAATGTGTATTTGTTCTATGCTTTCATTTCAGAGTCTAATGAAAATAACAATAAACTGAATAATTTTCTGTCAAAAACTGGAAAAAGTGTGGGGTTCTAAAACCGGTAGTGTAATTGTGTCCACAGAATTAAATAATATGTATACACCCCAGTGCCTGTGTGAAGCGGCTGGGATGAAGATCGGCTCTTCCAAGTCCGAGATCATGGTTCTCGACCCCAAAAAGGTGTCTTGCCCTCTCCCTGCCTCAAGTGGAAGAGTTTAAGTATCTCAGGGTCTTGTTCTCGAGGGAGGGGAGGACGGAGCGTGAGATTGGCAGGCGGATCAGTGCAGCGTTGGCAGTGATGTGGTCGCTGTATTGGACTGTTGTGGTGAAGATTTACTGTCTACGTTCCGCTCACCTATGGTCATGAGCTCAGGGTAATGACCGAAAGGGCAATACAAGCGGTCGAAATGGGTGTCTGGGCGCTCCCTTAGAGATAGGGTGAGGAGCTCAGTCACACAGGAGGAGCTCGAAGTAGAGCCGCTGCTCCTCCACGTCGAGAGGAGCCAGTTGAGTTGGCTCGAGCATCTGTTTTGGATGCCTCCTGGAGACCTCCCTGGAGAGGTGTTCCGGGCAAGACCTTGGACCCTTTGGAGGGACTATGTCTCTCGGCTGGCCTGGGAACGCCTCGGGATCCCCCAGAGGAGCTGGAGGAAGTGTGTGTGGAGAGGGAAGTGTGGGAGACCCTGCTCAGACTGCTGCCCCTGCGACCCGGCCCTGGATAAGCGGAAGAAAATGGAATGGTAAAAAATACAATGAAAAAGGTTCATTTTCATGATTAGGTAACATCATATGTGCATTCAGCATGATTTGATCATATTTCATCAACATGAAAAAGTAATTTTTATTATGAAAAATAATATGTAGATAGATGCAGGGATCGAATAAGAGCCAAAGATCCCCCATCAACACAGAAGAACAGTTGAAAACTCAGGTCAATTAAATTCAATCAATCAATGAACCTGCCCAGAGACGACAGGTGGAAATTAACACTGCTGCTACAACCTGGTACAAACATCTCTCCTGTTCAGGTTCATGTAAAAATTGTGCACCGTCCCTGTCTCATCAAATAAATAAAATAAAATAAATACATAAAAAATAAAGCAGAATTTCACGGCACGCAATAATTTTTGAAATTATTTTCCTGCAAATCCATCGACTCCGTGTGCCTCCTGCTCTGCCCTCCCCTCACAGACTGAGCAGCACAAACGAAAGTGAAAGTTGTTTAAACACGTGCAGGGTCTTAACAGGATGAGGGTGATTCACAAGATGTCTCTTTATGGCGAGAACTGATTAGGCTCCTGTCGGCCGTAACCTCGCCAACAGAACAAGTCGGGTTAACCCTTTAATGTTCTGCTCAACCATTTGGTAGATCACAATTTGAGTCACTATATCTTATTGGGAAATGTGTTGAACTGAACTCAACCTGATTGGATCATCTCAACTACTTGGTTGAAGTATGCTATACATGAAATAACCTTTAGAGGGCACTCTATTTTTTGACAGTAGGACTTTTCACTCATCGTGACTCTAGGAAGTTAAAAACAGAAAAATCACTTCTGACATATGCACAACGTCTGGCTGCATTTTTAAAGGTAAATCAGTTTTTTCAACATATTACATCATCTAACATGTAGGAGCCATTTTGACCTTTTATTTGTTGCTTACCTGTTGCTTTGTCCTCCATCCACTGTGTGGCAGTATGGTGCCCTCCTTAACATATTTAAGGACCAAGAAGGCAGCCACAGGTGCGGCTGATTGGAGGCAAAGTGTTTTTGATTGTCTGTATTGTGGAATATGTGGATGGCATTGGTAAGCCAATAAAGGACTAAGAATTTATCTGTGGATTTATATTACAAGCACGTCAGAACAACTTTAAATCAGTAGCCAGGTGGCCAGTGGCATAGGGCTGCTACATTAGTCAAAAACGTGCCTCAGGAGCTACAACACTGGATCTGAAGTGAAAGAACCAGCACACTTGTTGGAGGCGGCTGGAAGTGGAGTTTTGGAACTGTCAGTTGCATGCTGATAGCTCAAGATTGGAGATTTCTTTTGGACTCAAGATAAAAATCCTGCATTGGGTAGGGTATGTGGTGGATCATCATTCTCTCTAAGACCAGAACTACTTAAGAACTTGCCTATTTAACTGTTAGTATGGATCACAAAGTGGATTATGACAGTTATTTGTCACATGGGATGTGCAGAATTGGAACTGATGATCAGAATTCCTCTTCTGAAGTTAAAAGGATCAGTACATCAGCTCTTGTAAAAGCTAAGGCAGAAAAGGCTGCACTTTTAGCCCGTGCATCATTCATTAAAGAGCAACTAGCTTTGGAGGAACAGATTGAAATTGTAAGAAGAAAGAGAGAATTGTTGGAGCTTAAAGCTTAAACTTGCTATAGCTGCTGCTAAGCAAAGGGTGCTACAGGAATACAACAGGAAAAAAATGGAGAAGCGCAGGGCTAAGGAAACACAAGCCCCAAAGACAACTACTCAGACGCCACAAGCTTCACCATCTTCAAGCATTTTCTCCCCTCCATTTTGTCTGCATACAGGGGCCGTTGAAAGTGATTGCATTCACTCTCCTGATGAGTTTGTAGAAATAAAACCAGGTGTGAGTTTGTGTGAGACCTCATCAGACACTAAGGACCAGTGCGCTTATGAACAGTCTCAAATACATGAGGATGAACTGACTACTTGTTTGGACACTACTGTGGATCACTTTGTCAGTTGCAGTGAAGATACGGAGTCAAAGCCTGCTGTGCTGAGAAAAGGATACATGGAGGAAGGAGTTCTACCTGATGCAGATGCGCCTGTTAACATGGATATGGATTCAGCAGAACGGACAATGGGTAAACTGTTAAAGGTCGATGGCAATGGTCTTTTGACAAAGGTGCACATGTCCAATTTTGAAATGTGTTTGGCCAATTTGAAGTTGCATGTGCTTATTTTGAAACATTCTGAAAAGGCTGTCAAGATTGTCCATCTGAAACCAATTCGAGTTTTCAAAAGAAAACGACGGAAAAATTGACATTTAAGATTTTTATAATGTTGGACACATGTTGATGACTTCATTCTATTTACTGAGTACTTATATGGATTTGTTAATGTAATGTACAATGTACACGTGGCTCCTGTAAAATGGCTCCTTTTACTATTTGTTTTGTAATTGTTTTTCTCTCCCGTTTCAAACAATTAGGCGCCGGTAATGTAGGAGCCATTTTGACCTTTTATTTGTTGCTTACCTGTTGCTTTGTCCTCCATCCACTGTGTGGCAGTATGGTGCCCTCCTTAACATATTTAAGGGCCATGAAGGCAGCCACAGGTGCGGCTGATTGGAGGCAACGTGTTTTTGACCGCATTGTTTGTATTGTGGAATATGTGGATGGCATTGGTAAGCCAATAAAGGACTAAGAATTTATCTGTGGATTTATATTACAAGAGCGTCAGAACAACTTTAAATCAGTAGCCAGGTGGTCAGTGGCATAGGGCCACTGGCCACCTGGAATTATGTCACTTGCTGCAACAGAAAAACATTTTATAAGGGTCAAATAATTTTTTGAAAACATGCTTGACCAAACGGTTGAGATGTCACTCTATGGTAAAACTTTGCATGGAGTGACATCTCAACCATATGGTAACAGTTTGGTGAATTTATGCTAATTTCATTAAATTTTACTATTATTTATGGAATAAAAACACTTGTGTTGACGCATTGTTGCCAATATGTTACAATTACAGTGTTATTATACTGAAATTATTTAATATGTGTAATAGCGGGATCCTGATTATCTGCCCAAACAAGTAGAGGTGATCGGCGACCTTTCCACTGAATTTATGGATGAAGAGGAGATGCCCTCTACAAGCACATCTGCTAAGAAGAAAAAAACACCTTAAAAAAAAAGTAATGGAAGAGCTGGATGAGGCCCCTGTGTCACCCCCATGCACAAAGAAGAATAAAATGGCTGAAAAGAAAGAAAACGAATCCAGGAGAATCTGGAAGCATGTAGATATTGATGAATTCCAGTTTCCTGATTCAAATTTCTGGGTACAAGACCTCAGCCAAATAACAACGCTGGTACTTCCCCCTGTTTGGATACGCCCTTGACCTGTGCATTTCCAATTCTTGGTTTGTCTACAAGAGAGACTGTGACCTACTGAAGGAAAAAAAAAATGCCTCTCAAAATGTTTCGCCTGACTGTGGCCCACAGTTTGAAACAAGTCAACAAGCCAGCACCTAGAGTTGGTCAGCATCATCTGCTTGTCCACCATAAATGTCCTGTGAGAAGAAACGCCTCCCCCCAAGACCCCACGGCCACAACCAGACATACGCTACCACAACTATGGACATTGGCCACTTCACACTGACAACCAGGGACGATGCAGCCTCTGCCCAAAGGGTGTGTCAAGATGGAAATGTGAGAAGTGCAATGTTTTCCTGTGCTTGATCGGAGTGAGGGAATGCTTTGTAGCGTATCATCAAAAATAATGTGCTGAGGGTTACCACTGGTTATCATTATATTGTTTGAGAGATTTGATACAAATCTTTTTGAATTTGTTCAATGCAAGAAAATAAGTTCTTTAAAGATTTTACACAGCACAACTGAGAAGTTGGATAGGTCCTCAGGTGTCCTTTTTTATTATTTTAAGACAGGGGAAATACATAAATGCCCCATATGTTTTTGAAAGTACTATTGTCACATAAGTATTGGAATTTTATGCAGAAAATGGGAGCGAAAGTCATTTGTTGGAATGACATTTATTTGACATGAATTGTTTTCTGGTATTTTTACGTTTTCTACTTTCTTTTTTGTATTTCTAGTTATTAAATAATTTTATTGATGATATACATTTATAGATATGTATTAGATACTTTTACCATCAAGCACCACCTCGACCATTTGGTAGAGGCATATATTTTTAAAACTGGGAGGTCTATATATATATATATTTTTTTATTTTTGTTATTAGTGACCCAATAACTTAAAAAGCACACACAAAAAAATAATTTTTACAGTTTTTTTTCTTGGAGTGAACATTAAAGGGTTAAGAGCAGGACCCGCATAAACTCGGCCCACACTCTCCTCATTCCTGCATCAGAGCATATTGCATCGTCATGTTCGTCCTCGAGCAGCGCCTCTCTGTCTCATCTGTTCAGATCGCTTTAATGGACCCAGGTAAGAGTTTTCTAATCTCACTGTTACGGCTCTGACGCTGTTTGACTGTAATTCTTCTCCCTCCAACTCTTCATGTGGGTTATCAGGAAAAACTGCGGTGTTTTTGATGAGACGCGGTGCATTTACGCGGAAGCTCTTCATTTTACTTTATAATCCCATTTAACGGCGCAAATAAGGGCTCTGGTGTCGTGTACACTCACGTATGTAACTCATTTATGCTCAGGGTTTCTGTTTATAGACTGTATATTTCACTGTTTTAGCAGCTTTTATTACATCAGTCATTTACAGGGTCACATTTTCCACATTTGGACTTGTACGAGTATTACTATGGAGTAAGAAAGCTGTCAAAAATATTCGTGCGCATAAAATAGAAATCCGTGCGTATTTGGGAAATCCGTGCATATTTGGCTGTAGTTGCGATTTCCCAAATACGCATGGATTTCTATTTTATGCGCACAAATATTTTTGACAGCTTTCTTACTCCATATATTACCTTTGTATTTAGTGGCTGTGGCGTTTCTCTATTTCTGTAAGTCACGTGTTCTTATGCTGCTTAATGGGCTGCGCAGAAACATAAACGCCAAAGTTGACTGCTGTCACCTCATCAAAAATACTGTCTGACAGTATTAAACCAGGACTAAACCAGGACTGGACCAGGACTAAACCAGGACTGGACCAGGACTAAACCAGAACTAAACCAGGACTAAAATAGGATTTAAACAGGACTAAACCAGGACTGAACCAGGACTGGACCATGACTAAAACAGGACTAAAACAGGACTGAACCAGGACTAAAACAGGACTAAGCCAGGACTGAACCAGGACTAAACCAGGACTAAACTAGGACTAAACCTGGACTGGACCAGGACTGAACCAGGACTAAGCCAAGACTGAACCAGGACTGGACCAGGACTTAAACAGGACTGGACCACGACTAAAACAGGACTGGACCAGGACTAAAACAGGACTAAGCCAGGACTGAACCAGAACTAAACCAGGACTAAACTAGGACTAAACCTGGACTGGACCAGGACTAAAACAGGACTAAGCCAGGACTGAACCAGGACTAAACCAGGACTAAACTAGGACTAAACCTGGACTGGACCAGGACTGAACCAGGACTAAGCCAAGACTGAACCAGGACTGGACCAGGACTTAAACAGGACTGGACCACGACTAAAACAGGACTGGACCAGGACTAAAACAGGACTAAACCAGGAACTGTTTTCAGTCCTGCTCTGGTCCCGGTCTGGTCCTGGCCTGGTCCCAGTCTCAGTACTGGTCTCAGTCCCGGACCTGGTTCGGTCCTGGTTTGGTCCTGGTTTAGTCCAGCATGGATTCACATTCAGAGTGATTTGATCCCATTTCATCAACATGAAAAAGTTATTTTTATTGTGAATAAAATGACGTGTAGATTCAAAGTTTATTGCACAGAACCGGTTTTTATATTATCTTCCCGCAAATTTACTCTCCCCTCAGAGCACCGAGCAGCAAAAACGAAAGTAAAAGTCATTAAACAGTTGCGTCTTACTCGTTTATGAATGAACGAGGGTTTATTGCGCGAATATAATAACCGTAACCTCGCCAACAGAACAAGTCCGGAAAAGACTAGAACCCGCTTAAACTCGGACCGCGCTCCTCCAGACCAACACAGTCCAGTCCTGCAGTGTCCCGCGCACGAGCCCACGAACTCAAGTCACTCAAAGACCCGTGACGTTTACAGGTGGATTACAGCCAGACCGTACACTGGACATATTGTAAGTACATTTTCAGAGTTTATGGTCGTTTTCCAGCTGTGATATTTAGTCCATCAATAATTTACAGGGACAGTTTGGACTTTGATTACCTTCAGATTATATCGCATTTTCATATTCGTTCTTGCGCAGTGCCTCTTTATTTATTTATTTATTTGGGTCACAGGTGTATTTTGACATTAATTCATAAACAGTCATATTTAACATATACAGACCGAAAAGGTGCAGGCTGAAGCTTAAGCTTCAAAGAATGACTAGAAGTGAACAGAGCTTTAATGGATCCAGGTAAGAGTTTTCTAATCTCACTTGTTACCAGTGTCCTGTCGATTTGAGCTCCCGAGGCAGAAGTGGAGCAACAAGTAACATTTTAAAAGTGTATTGGTTTTATTGTATATTTTGACCAGTTAATCATCATGGATTTGCAGCAGAAAACCTACGTCAGATACTGAGTAGTTTGGATTGAATATTTGATTTTATCTTTATAATTTTCATTACATCATATTTTATTTTGTTTCCATGAGTAGAAAACGTTGTATCTTTGTTTAGAAAGGCGTTGTATAAATAAAATATCACTATATTATAAAAGGAAATTCACACTGTAGCCGATGATATAAGCATTAAAAATGTGTGGAAAATGAAAATGCCACATTTTCTGTGGAAATGAGCTGTGCCCAAATTCATTTATGGTGATTCTACATTGGAACATTATTCGATGGCTAAATTGGCCTGTCAATATGTGCTACCTTTAGTCAGAGTGCTATTTGAGCAGAACTACACATATTCATATAAATGAGAAATTTGACATAACTAAGATGTAAAGTGTGATCACCGTGTGCAAACAGCATCAAACTCGTGTTTTCTCACACCTTCAGCTGACACAAGGTGGCCTACATATATCACTTCTCTAAGAAACAGTTCACATTTTTCAGGTCTCGCCTTAACACCGTGTTTTTGGAGTGCTTTCAAAACTTGTCTGACACCCTCAATATGCTCTTCAAATGTCGGTGCATAACACAAAATGTTGGCCAATTGTCTCTGACTGAACTTAACATCTCCTCCATACTTTTATTTTATTTAATTTTATTTATTTATTTGAGACAGCGCACAATTTTTGCATTAACCTTAACAGGAGAGATGCATTGTACATCAGCTTGTAACATCAGTGCTAATTTCCACCTGTAGTCCCTTGGCAGGTTCATTGATTGATTGTATTTCACTGACCTTGACTTTCAACTGTTATGGAGACCTGTAGCATGTTTTGTGTTGATGGGGGAAACCGGAGCGCCCGGAGGAAACCATCCAGACACGAGGAGAAACATGCAAACTCCACACAGAAAGAGTGATGAAGGCTGTGAGATGACGTGACCCCTCCGCCATAAATCCCTGGTGATATGCCTTGTCCTGATCGAGGATACTGAACCATGAGTGACCTCCACGAGTGTCGGTCAGATCTTGGATCCGTGGGATGCTTGTCAGAAATAGTTTTCTGGTTCAGCAAGTGTTAGTCTATGCACATGTGTAATGAGCCGTCCTTTTGCGGACACAAACAACAGGGGCTGCATATGGAGTAGGGTGACATGTCCGTATTTTGCGTCCTGTCCGGGGCGTCCGGGTTTTTTTTTTTATAAAGTGATGTAAATGTCCGGGTTTTCAGTACCGTTCATTAAACTGAGCGTCTCTCGTAGCGTCTGTGACTCAGAAGGAGCGAGACACAAACAGTCGGTCAGTCTGCAACATACCAAAATGCAAAAGCACATTTAACAATGACCTGTACAAGAAATTCTCCGTTTTCCGTCCCGGTCGAGACAAGTGTGAGTCCATGTGCACAGGTTGTGAAGTGAGAGTACAGTGTCCCTCGTTTATCACGGGGGTTACGTTCTAAAAATAACCTGCGATAAGTAGTCAAGTAATCATAATAATTATATTTTACAATTATTATATCTGTTTTAAGGCTGTAAAACCCCTCCAGGACTGAAGAGGAGGACTAATCCACGACTGAACTAGGATGAAAACAGGACTAAACCAGAACTGAAACAGGACTGAAACAGGACTCACCGTCAGGACGGGCTTGGAGGTGACGCAGGAGAAAGGACCGGCTCAGCTCCGCACCTCACGGAGGTAAACGCAACAATTGCCCGATCGCGCTTTGCGGACAAACTGCTCGGCGTTCTCTTAAGTCCAAGATTAGTCCTGGTTTGGACCTGGTTTACTCCTGACTCACCCGTGTGTAATTACTACCCGCCTGTAATACACAATACGCGTTCACACGCTGTAAAAAACAAACAAAAAACACCTCATACAACATTTTTGCTACTGTCTCTTGTTGCGCAAGATGGCTCAAATCTACCAGTGGTTGCCATAAACTTTGTGGAAGTTTTGTTTCAGCTTGGGCAATAGTGGCTGTATTTGTTTCATCGTCAAAATCAACTAGTGAGTCTGGCTCAATCACTTTCTTTATTAGCTGAATACTGCCCATACAGTAGTGGACTTCCTGGCTAAGACAATATCATGTTTTATGTGGTAATGTACTTTACCAGCCTGGATCTCAAGAAGGCCTTCACCTAGTCCTAACTAGGGGTGTGCAAAAATATTGAAATATCGATGTATCGTATCATTTCATGTGATGATACATTATCGATTTCAGGAACTGCTGTATCGATATTTGGCCAAGAGTATTTTTTGG
Organism: Boleophthalmus pectinirostris; assembly: GCF_026225935.1. Lineage (NCBI taxonomy): Eukaryota > Metazoa > Chordata > Actinopteri > Gobiiformes > Gobiidae > Boleophthalmus > Boleophthalmus pectinirostris. Next base: position 4,234,913 of record NW_026571515.1, on the reverse strand, counting down.
TATATTTTACTAAAATGTTGTTACAGCTACAGTTTTGTTGTTTGTTTAGAGGAAGGAAACTCATTTATGTGACACATTTGACATGTTCTGATGATTAAAATGTGCGTGCTTCAAAACTTTTAGTATCATAGCCATGATTTAGCCATCACTTTTTATTGAACTGTATCGAACTGATTTGGTAAATGGTCACATTTTTCTATAGCGCTTTTCCACCTTCAAGGCACTCAAATCACTTTACAGCAAGGAACCACTCACCCATTCACACACACACAAATTCATACACCAGTGTACGCAGACGCTGGGGGTGAGGTGGGTTAAGTGTCTTGCCCAAGGACACAACGGCAGCATTCATCTGTGGGAGGTGGAATCACACCAGCCAACCTGTGGGTCTGACCACTCAACCAATGAGTTTGTTTTTTATTCATGTCAAGAGTTGGATTCGAACCACCAACCTTCAGATCAGTGAACGAATGCTCTGCCAACTGAGCTACTGCAATACATTTGAAATATACTGTATCAAATCAAGAGTGCACTGTATCCAGATATGTATCGTATCGTGGCCTATGTATCAAGGTATGTATCGTATCGGCAACTTAATGATACCCAGCCCTAGTCCTAACTGTTGTAACTGGGTGCAACTTTCTTCTGGCTCAAATAGAACTAAAGACTCATTTGGGTCTAGCTGTGGTGGGACTTTACACTTTACTTAGGTAGTACTGCTTGCAGGAATTAAAGTGTCTTTGTGCCCTAATCTTAATTGTCCCTGAGCAGTGTTCTGTCTATGAGTCTGGATGAATTGCACCATACTTTTAACGTGAACAAAATTATTCTTAACAATTTTTATTGTTCTTTTATTGAAAGTCTTCTTACTTTTTCTTTTATTTGCTGGTTTGAATCCTTGACTGTGAAGGATAGAAACAAACTTCACAATATTGTTAAAACCTGTTAAAAAATCACAGGGATCAAACTGAGGGATCTGCACTCTTTGTGGGAGGAGCAAGTGCTGAGCAAAGCCAAGTGTCTCGTGGCTCAGCCGCTCCATCCTCTGGCTCCTGATTTTATCCTGATGCCTTCAGGGCGTCGGTTTTATGCTCCAGTACAGAAAACCAAAAGGTTTTCTAATTCTTTTGTGCCCAGTGCTATTAAATTATTAAATTCTAAGGGTACAGTTTTATGATAGTTTTATGAAGTTTTACTCTGCAATGTGTTATTTATTTTGAGTTCCACTGGTGGACGACAATTGGACTGACACACTGTGTGTTTGTTTGTGTTTGCTCGGAGATGCTGCAAATGAATTGCCTTATGGGATCAATAAAGTTTTCTGAATCTGAATCTGAATACTTTGTGTATCATTAACTGGAATAGATCATGCTCCCCCAAGTAAGTTTGCTTGGTTAGAAGCGGTCTGCTCTGGGTTGCTTTGAATCAGCACTTCCACCACATTAAAGCCTATGAGTGGTGTTACTAACAGCTGCAAACTGACTAGGAAAGGTACATTTAGTGAAAACTTTGGGTCTTCATTACCTGGTAAGTTTACTGTTAAAATAACCCACTCATCGAGGGGTAAACATTCCCCATTAACAACATAGATTTTTGGCATTTGTTCACAGACCCTGAAACCACTGCCATTTAGAGTTTCAGCCAAAGCCAGTCAACAATTTTGCCGCCATCTAATAAAATTTGGCTGCTGATAACTTCTTCAGCCCGCCGTTATTCTCAAAACTAACAGCTTCAGGGTCTATGTGTTCATACTGCATAAACTCCATTAGCTCTGATCACTGTTGGGCAAGTTCCTTTAAAACTGTACTGCGTTATTTATTACTTATCACTGTTGTTTCAAAGTAATTCGTTACATTACAATATTACTGTCTTTAAAATGTAAGGCATTACATTACTATTGCATTACTAAGGGCGGCTGTCACCCGAGCGTGCTTTATGGACACCCTGCTGCTCGGGCTCACGGTCCTGATTTCAGCAACTATTTGCTTGTACCCGACCTGGTGCAAGACTCTGCTACAGCGCATAACTTCTCTCTCCCTTCAGCGTGTCCAGAAATCCAACTATTTGTGCGATGGCTACATCTTCCTCTGCCTTTTGAGTGCGAGCGCAGGAGACTTTGTCAGTGCAGAACGTTTCGTCGACGTTGTGGGTTTCGTCGGGGAGAAAACTTGCAAACATACAGCACTTCAGAATCACACTGATAGAGATTGAACATGTATTTTAAATTGGCAGCTGAACACATTCTGTACTGTACTGTACAGGAGACAGGAGTCTCTTGGCCAATCAGGACGCAGCGGGAGGAACACAATACATGTTCATACACTGTAAAAACAAAAGGCATGCAAAATTGCACAAAAAAAAGTCTGCGAAACAGCGAGTCCGTGAAAGGTGAACTGCGATAGAGGGAGGGACGACTGTAAACCAGGTCTAAACCAGAACTGACCCAGGTCTAAACCAGGTCTAAACAGCGTGGAGTTCTTTGTCAGTCCTTTCGCCCACGGTTACCTGAAGGTCTATGAGGGTGCACCTCCGGCATTTCACTGCTGCTGATATCGAGGTGATTTTAGTGAATTTGAATGAAGAAAAACCCACCACTTCAATCCAGGATAAAAAAAGCATTGTAACGCCCGTTACTCACATTTGTACCGAGTAAAATATTACTAGTTTTTCCCCTGTAATGCCACATTACTGTGTTACAGCAAAAAGCAATGCATTACTGTAATTCGTTACTTTAATAATGCGTTACTCCCAACACTGGCTCTGATATACGGTGGACACTAACATCTAGAATGTACATGTTCCTCCAAGCCCTGTCTATCAGGGTAACCTGAGCCCCAGTATCCACCAGAGCACTAACAAATAAACCATTAAGGAGACAATTAGTTGTTGCTTTCTTCTCTAATAGATTCACTATTGGCTCATTGCTATCTACTGTGACCTGAGGAGTTTGGTTTAATTTTTTCTTAAAATTTCATTTCTTTGCTTTTGCCTGGTTCACTTTTGTCTTTAGTACAGTCACTGTGTTAAGGTGTCCCTGTTACCGCTTGTCCCTCTGCAGCATCCGGCTTTCATTTCCCTGCGACCTTGGATGTTTCAGGCAGCCAATGGCTCTGTGGCCTTCGTTGCCACATGAGAAACAGTGGTTGCAGCTCTGGGAACCGACTTGGTCACACTTAGCACAGGTATACAGTCTCTCGGTGACTTATTGTACTACGCTCCTTTTGCACTGTCTCTGCTTGTGAATTTACCACTTTTGTGAGAGTGTTTATCTTGTCTGCCGATTCTTTGACAGTATCAGTTTTAGGTTTTTGATCTGCAGTCTCTTTCTTTATCTGCTTTGTCTTCACTTCATCCACATGTGCGGCATGAGCATTGGCAAGTTTTTGTCTCTGTGTAGGGACTAACCTATGGTGATGGTCTCTTCACTGGTCACTTTCATGACATGACCCTGTCAATAGTTTGAAAGCGGGTCATTAACCGGTGAGCACTTTGGTTCCGGTTCTGACCGGCTTGAAAACAGCTACTGACGATTAATATTTTGTCCAGGTGATGTGTGGGAGCTTCTGCTGATGTAGACATCTCTGCCCCAAATATGGACCCTGTGTCCACAGACCGGTGAGTTTATTTCACATTTATTTTGAAGGAAATGAAACTTTGATTAATCCTAAAACTGTGAACAATGTTTTATCTTATTTATGTTATTTATTTATACACATGTATTAATATTTATCTCCTACATATTTCCTTTTGTATTTTCATTTTCACTTTGTGACATTCAGGCCTCCTTCTCCTGCTCCGAGCAGCGTCTCTGTAAAGAGTGACAACTCCAGAGGAGAACCTCCAAACTTCAGCAAACCCAGGTAAGGACTTTCTGGTGGTACTGAGCATAAACAGAGTTAAAGTTTGCCAGGACGCTCCAAGACCTCGCTGGTAAAAAACAAACAAACAAAAAAACTCAGCTCGCACCTCAGATGGATTCTGTGGATATTTATGAGTCACAAAAAATAATTTTCCTATCTCTTTAGCGAGAGCCATCCCAGACTGATCATGTGTAGAACTCAGTTCAGAGACACAGATCAATCTGTCTGAGTCTTTTCACTCTTCTCCCTTGCACATAGGACTGTAACAATAATCAATAAATCAATTAATCGTACACACACACATGACTCAGACATGACACCAGACAGGACAGAGGCTTCCTCAGAGTGAAACAGGATCTTGTGTCGCAGGTTCATACGAACACTTCAAGACCAAAATGACGAGGCCACAGCAGCAGCCACAGAGAGACACAATATTCCAATGTCAATGACTCAAATCATTTTTCAGGGCAGTTTTGTTACAGAGACTTAATAATCCATTTTATTTATTGTTTTGGTTGTGTTTGGTTCAACAAATGGTTTATTCAAGTGCAGCAAGTCCTCGCTGTGAGCCAGACAACATTAGGCTGTTCTTATGTGAACAAGTCTATTTTATTTAGGCCTATTGTTTTTGGTTGTCTTACAGTTCCTGTGTTAAATGTTCTTTAGAAAGTAAAATTGATTGATCTTTGAAAGTTTGTATTTGCATTTTTATTCCATGGTCATGATATTAGTTGAAAATGGTCTCAAATGTCAATATCATCATTTATCACAATAAATTCTTGGTCGATTAATCGTCCAGCAAAATCTGTTTTTGTTACAGACCTACAAAGCACCATTTTAAAAGAAAGCACCAGCTAAAAAATAACTCCTTTTTGCTGTTTATTTTGAGTGACATGAACCCTTAAAGGTGTATTGTGTAACTTTTCTGGTGAGGGTCCGTCCCCTGTTTGTATCTATGGAGATGTCATTGGTCTGCCTGGAATGTTCCACAGTGTGACATTAAACAGCTCTACTTTACATTTATTCAATTACAGGTGGTTTTATCGCTCAAAAATACCTAGAAAAACAGACATTATGACTGTGAGCGGGGCCGCCTCTCCACAGATCTGACCTGTAACTTGGTCTGGCTTGGTGTCCATGAAGATAGAAAGGTTTAATGCAACACTGTGGAACATTCCAGACAAAGCTTTTTCTGCTATTTAGTGAGAAACTATAACATCAGCAGATCATGATTTCACATTTTGTTTATTGTAAATCAAAATATTGATCTAAAACGGCTTCGTAACAGAGACAGGCCAATGCATTTTTTTCTATCTCCTCTTTTGAATCTTAACAAAATGTTCTTACTTTGTCATAACCAAAACAATAATAATTTTGTCCTTATTCACATTCAGGCCTCCTTCTCCTCCTCTGAGCAGCGTCTCTGTAAAGAGCGACAACTCGAGAGGAGAACCTCCAAACTTCAGGGAACCCAGGTAAGGACTTTGTTTTCACACTGCTCCCTCTCGCTGTTTAAAAAGAAAACACCAGTTTAAACCTAACTCCTTTTAGCTGTTTATTTGGAGTGACATGTACTCTTAAACTTTGATTCATCCTAAATATTTGAACACTGTTTTAGTTTATTTATTCATGTGCATTTATTAATATTTGTCTCTAGTGTATCTCCTTTTGTATTTTCACTTTCACTTTGTGACATTCAGGCCTCCTTCTCCTGATCTGAGCAGCGTCTCTGTAAAGAGTGACAACTCCAGAGGAGAACCTCCAAACTTCAGTGAACCCAGGTAAGGACTTTCTGGTGGTACTGAGCATAAACAGAGTTAAAGTTTGCCAGGACGCTCCAAGACCTCGCTGGTAAAAAACAAACAAACAAAAAAACTCAGCTCGCACCTCAGATGGATTCTGTGGATATTTATGAGTCACAAAAAATCATTTTCCTATCTCTTTAGCGAGAGCCATCCCAGACTGATCATGTGTAGAACTCAGTTCAGAGACACAGATCAATCTGTCCTGAATCTTTTCACTCTTCTCCCTTGCACATAGGACTGTAACAATAATCAATAAATCAATTAATCGTACACACACACATGACTCAGACATGACACCAGACAGGACAGAGGCTTCCTCAGAGTGAAACAAGATTTTGTGTCGCAGGTTCATACGAACACTTCAAGACCAAAATGACGAGGCCACAGCAGCAGCCACAGAGAGACACAATATTCCAATGTCAATGACTCAAATTATTTTTGAGGGCAGTTTTGTTACAGAGACTTAATAATCCATTTTATTTATTGTTTTGGTTGTGATTGGTTCAACAAATGGTTTATTCAAGTGCAGCAAGTCCTCGCTGTGAGCCAGACAACATTAGTCTGTTCTTATGTGAACAAGTCTATTTTATTTAGGCCTATTGTTTTTGGTTGTCTTACAGTTCCTGTGTTAAATGTTCTTTAGAAAGTAAAATTGATTGATCTTTGAAAGTTTGTATTTGCATTTTTATTCCATGGTCATGATATTAGTTGAAAATGGTCTCAAATGTCAATATCATCATTTATCACAATAAATTCTTGGTCGATTAATCGTCCAGCAAAATCTGTTTTTGTTACAGACCTACAAAGCACCATTTTAAAAGAAAGCACCAGCTAAAAAATAACTCCTTTTTGCTGTTTATTTTGAGTGACATGAATCCTTAAAGGTGTATTGTGTAACTTTTCTGGTGAGGGTCCGTCCCCTGTTTGTATCTATGGAGATGTCATTGGTCTGCCTGGAATGTTCCACAGTGTGACATTAAACAGCTCTACTTTACATTTATTCAATTACAGGTGGTTTTATCGCTCAAAAATACCTAGAAAAACAGACATTATGACTGTGAGCGGGGCCGCCTCTCCACAGATCTGACCTGTAACTTGGTCTGGCTTGGTGTCCATGAAGATAGAAAGGTTTAATGCAACACTGTGGAACATTCCAGACAAAGCTTTTTCTGCTATTTAGTGAGAAACTATAACATCAGCAGATCATGATTTCACATTTTGTTTATTGTAAATCAAAATATTGATCTAAAACGGCTTCGTAACAGAGACAGGCCAATGCATTTTTTTCTATCTCCTCTTTTGAATCTTAACAAAATGTTCTTACTTTGTCATAACCAAAACAATAATAATTTTGTCCTTATTCACATTCAGGCCTCCTTCTCCTCCTCTGAGCAGCGTCTCTGTAAAGAGCGACAACTCGAGAGGAGAACCTCCAAACTTCAGGGAACCCAGGTAAGGACTTTGTTTTCACACTGCTCCCTCTCGCTGTTTAAAAAGAAAACACCAACTTAAACCTAACTCCTTTTAGCTGTTTATTTGGAGTGACATGTACTCTTAAACTTTGATTCATCCTAAATATTTGAACACTGTTTTAGTTTATTTATTCATGTGCATTTATTAATATTTGTCTCTAGTGTATCTCCTTTTGTATTTTCATTTTCACTTTGTGACATTCAGGCCTCCTTCTCCTGCTCCGAGCAGCGTCTCTGTAAAGAGTGACAACTCCAGAGGAGAACCTCCAAACTTCAGTGAACCCAGGTAAGGACTTTCTGGTGGTACTGAGCATAAACAGAGTTAAAGTTTGCCAGGACGCTCCAAGACCTCGCTGGTAAAAAACAAACAAACAAAAAAACTCAGCTCGCACCTCAGATGGATTCTGTGGATATTTATGAGTCACAAAAAATCATTTTCCTATCTCTTTAGCGAGAGAGCCATCCCAGACTGATCATGTGTAGAACTCAGTTCAGAGACACAGATCAATCTGTCCTGAATCTTTTCACTCTTCTCCCTTGCACATAGGACTGTAACAATAATCAATAAATCAATTAATCGTACACACACACATGACTCAGACATGACACCAGACAGGACAGAGGCTTCCTCAGAGTGAAACAGGATCATGTGTCACAGGTTCATACGAACACTTCAAGACCAAAATGACGAGGCCACAGCAGCAGCCACAGAGAGACACAATATTCCAATGTCAATGACTCAAATTATTTTTGAGGGCAGTTTTGTTACAGAGACTTAATAATCCATTTTATTTATTGTTTTGGTTGTGATTGGTTCAACAAATGGTTTATTCAAGTGCAGCAAGTCCTCGCTGTGAGCCAGACAACATTAGTCTGTTCTTATGTGAACAAGTCTATTTTATTTAGGCCTATTGTTTTTGGTTGTCTTACAGTTCCTGTGTTAAATGTTCTTTAGAAAGTAAAATTGATTGATCTTTGAAAGTTTGTATTTGCATTTTTATTCCATGGTCATGATATTAGTTGAAAATGGTCTCAAATGTCAATATCATCTTTTATCACAATAAATTCTTGGTCGATTAATCGTCCAGCAAAATCTGTTTTTGTTACAGACCTACAAAGCACCATTTTAAAAGAAAGCACCAGCTAAAAAATAACTCCTTTTTGCTGTTTATTTTGAGTGACATGAATCCTTAAAGGTGTATTGTGTAACTTTTCTGGTGAGGGTCCGTCCCCTGTTTGTATCTATGGAGATGTCATTGGTCTGCCTGGAATGTTCCACAGTGTGACATTAAACAGCTCTACTTTACATTTATTCAATTACAGGTGGTTTTATCGCTCAAAAATACCTAGAAAAACAGACATTATGACTGTGAGCGGGGTCGCCTCTCCACAGATCTGACCTGTAACTTGGTCTGGCTTGGTGTCCATGAAGATAGAAAGGTTTAATGCCACACTGTGGAACATTCCAGACAAAGCTTTTTCTGCTATTTAGTGAGAAACTATAACATCAGCAGATCATGATTTCACATTTTGTTTATTGTAAATCACAATATTGATCTAAAACAGCTTCGTAACAGAGACAGGCCAATGCATTTTTTTCTATCTCCTCTTTTGAATCTTAACAAAATGTTCTTACTTTGTCATAACCAAAACAATAATAATTTTGTCCTTATTCACATTCAGGCCTCCTCCTCCTCTGAGCAGCGTCTCTGTAAAGAGCGACAACTCGAGAGGAGAACCTCCAAACTTCAGGGAACCCAGGTAAGGACTTTGTTTTCACACTGCTCCCTCTCGCTGTTTAAAAAGAAAACACCAACTTAAACCTAACTCCTTTTAGCTGTTTATTTGGAGTGACATGTACTCTTAAACTTTGATTCATCCTAAATATTTGAACACTGTTTTAGTTTATTTATTCATGTGCATTTATTAATATTTGTCTCTAGTGTATCTCCTTTTGTATTTTCACTTTCACTTTGTGACATTCAGGCCTCCTTCTCCTGATCTGAGCAGCGTCTCTGTAAAGAGTGACAACTCCAGAGGAGAACCTCCAAACTTCAGTGAACCCAGGTAAGGACTTTCTGATCTCACAGTTCTTGGCTCTGACTCTGTTGGATTCAAGCATTGATCATTTGTGTTTGTGTATTCTGTTTAAAGGCCAAATGAATCCTCCACTTCCAGCAGTGTTCCCAGCACAACTGATGCTTCCAACGGGAAGAATCCAAGGTACAAGAAACATCCAGACTGACATCATTTCTGGGACTTAGTTACTGACCTGAGGACAGAGTGAAGAGTCTAGAAGAGAACCTACAACTTTCAGTGTTTACATTTGTATTTGTATATTTAAAGGCCCCATGAAACCACAACCTCCAGTAGTGTTTCGAGGTCCTCAGAGGTAGATCCGTCTATGGTCATTTGACATAAATATACAAAAGCATCATACAAAATAATAATAATAAACTTCACATTAGCTAAATGCAAACCTATTGTGTTGCGAAAGAGCTGTAAAGGAGGTTCGGTGCAGGGAGGACGGACTCAGAGCATCAAAAACGGGACAGACATGTCCTTTATGGATTGTTTTTCTGCATGTTTGCTGCTGTAAATTCATATTTTACCATATTTCCAGTTCTAAAGGAGAGGAATCAGACACAAGTTAATGAAATGGGCTTCCCAAAGCTCACACCAGGTACATGTTCATACATATGTACATATATTTTCAAGCATTTCATTCTTTTACTTTTAATAATTTTAACAATTGTTTAATCATTTTCAACTAGATTCAACAAAACAACAGAAAATACAAAATAAAAAAACAACAGAAAAATATGAAAAGGACGTCAAGGAGAAGCTTGATTCAAAAATATATGACATGAAAACGAATAACGTTAAGAAGCCTGGTGCTTTGTTAAAAAAAGGACAAACTGTACTGACTGTAGGTGTGGCTGGGATTGGAAAGACTTTTCAAGCCAAGAAATATGTGAAAGACAAAAAAAAGTCTAAAGGAAAACAACTGAAGATTTTTCTGGACCTTGAGAAGTTAAATTCTGAACAAACCCAAAGTTTGACAGATCTGCTCAGTGACTGCTTTGAGGGTTCCAATCAAAGTTTCGACTACAGCAGTGAAGAGATGACCATCATCCTAGACGAACTGGACAAATGCACTCTCCCTCTGGACTTTGAAAACAACAAGACACTGAAGGACATCACACAGAGCGCTCCAGTGGACGAGCTGCTGACAAACCTGCTGCAGAGGAACCTGCTTCCCTCTGCTCAGCTGTGGATCCTGACCAGACCTTCAGGACAGAACAAGATCCCAAAGAAATACATCCACTCAGTCACAGAGTGCAGAGGTACCAAGTATTCTGTTATGTGTATCAAATACAAATATATCATGCTATAATCCTATAGTTCTATTATATAATAATGTTCAGATGTTTGATAATGATTAGTGTGACTCCCACTGTCAGCCCGCAGTTTAAAGCAACTCTACAGATACAGTAGAATATAGTAAAGTAAGGAATTTTCTTTATATAATTGTGTATATGTGTATGTATTTTTACAGAGACTGTGGAGCGCCACAAGAGACTTGCATCAAAACTGAAAGAAAGATTTAACAAAGAAAAAGAAATTCAAGACACAAAAAAGACCGAGCTCTTCTATAAGAGCAGAGATGCAAATCCTGTGAAGATCTCATCACTCTCAGATCTATTCAAATCAGAGAAAGAGGGGAGAGTCCGCACTGTGCTGACAGAGGCAGAGGAAGGGCTGGACCGCTCTCTCCACGTGCAGGAATTAATCAAAGACTGGGCAAAGGCAGAATCTATTTCAGGAAGGGCGGCGTCATTGTTTGGGTGGAAAGACAAAGAGAAGGCAGTCCTCCTCCTGTTTCCACTCATGTCTTCAAAACTTCTTTTACAAAAGGAATTGAGTTTTGTGGAACTTCTGAACCAAGTTTTCATAGAAACTAAGCAGTGTGTCATGTCTGACTATAATGAGCTGAGCTGTGTGTTCATCCTGGACAGTCTGGAGGAGTTTCAAGTGGACTGGACTGTGGAGGACAGAGTGACAGACGTGTACAAGTCTGCCCCAGTGACTGTTCTCCTGAGCAGCCTGATCAGAGGAGACCTGCTCCCCTCTGCTCTCGTCTGGATCACCTCCACACCTGCTCAGCCAGTGCCCCCAGAGCTCCTGCACCGGACCACTCACATACGAGGTAAGACCAACCAGTAGCGGCTCATTATCAGAGATGAGCGATATATCGATGGAAAGATGACTTTGTAATGGTTTTAAATAAAATTTTTGTCAAAAATCTAGAAAAACATATTTTCTTTTCTATGAACTGTGAAATGTGTGAGCCAGTTTTGTAATTTAACAGCCCATTCTATAAACTGACAAATGTTAGAGAATCTAAAATAAATATTGCTGTATTAATTTTGGTCAATGCTGCCTCTCAAACTGGTATAAAAATATAAATGATTGATTGAATAATGTTTGTTATGCTTATCCTAGATAAAAATGCTAAAGAGAAACTCTCCAAACAACTGAAAGACAAAATCAAGCAGAGAGTGAAGAGACAAGAGATGGAGACTGAACTGTATGAGATCAAATCTGACAAGCAAGAAAAAGTCCTCCTCTCAGAAATATTAACCCACAGCAAAGTGAGAACAGTGCTCACCACAGGAGTCCCTCGAATCGGCAAAACATTTCACTCTGAAATGTTCCAGTTGGATTGGGCAGAAGGGAAGTTTAAAACTGACGTTGTTATTTCTATTCCTTTTGATGAGCTCAATCCATCCTCAGACAAAAGCCTAAAGGACCTCCTCAACCAGTACTTGGACTGTAAATTGTCCAAGTACTGTTACTACGATGAATATAAGATCCTTCTCATCCTGGACGGACTGGACAAATGCACTCTCCCTCTGGACTTTGAAAACAACAAGACACTGAAGGACATCACACAGAGCGCTCCAGTGGACGAGCTGCTGACAAACCTGCTGCAGGGGAACCTGCTTCCCTCTGCTCAGCTGTGGATCCTGACCAGACCTTCAGGACAGAACAAGATCCCAGAGCAGCACATCCACTCATTCACAGAGTGCAGAGGTACCAAGTATTCTGTTATGTGTATGAAATACAAATATATCATGCTATAATCCTACAGTGCTATTATATAATAATGTTCAGATGTTTGATAATGATTAGTGTGACTCCCACTGTCAGCCCGCAGTTTAAAGCAACTCTACAGATACAGTAGAATATAGTAAAGTAAGGAATTTTCTTTATATAATTGTGTATATGTGTATGTATTTTTACAGAGACTGTGGAGCGCCACAAGAGACTTGCATCAAAACTGAAAGAAAGGTTTAACAAAGAAATCCAAAGCACAAAAAAAGAGAAAAAGACCGAGCTCGTCTATAAGAGCAGAGATGCAAATCCTGTGAAGATCTCATCACTCTCAGATCTATTCAAATCAGAGAAAGAGGAGAGAGTCCGCACTGTGCTGACAGAGGCAGAGGAAGGGCTGGACCGCTCTTTCCACGTGCAGGAATTAATCAAAGACTGGGCAAAGGCAGAATCTTTTTTAGGATGGATGGCAAGTGGTTTCTCTTCATTGGTTTGGGTGGAAAGGCAAAGAGGAGGCAGTCCTCCTCCTGTTTCCACTCATGTCTTCAAAGCTTCTTTTACAAGAGAAACTGAGTTTTGTGGAACTTCTGAACCAACTGCTCAGAGAAACTGAGCAGTGTGTCATGTCTAACTATAACAAGCTGAGCTGTGTGTTCATCCTGGACGGTCTGGAGGAGTTTAAAGTGGACTGGACTGTGGAGGACAGAGTGACAGACGTGTACGAGTCTGCCCCAGTGACTGTTCTCCTGAGCAGCCTGATCAGAGGAGACCTGCTCCCCTCTGCTCTCGTCTGGATCACCTCCACACCTGATGCTGCTCAGCCAGTGCCCCCAGAGCTCCTGCACCGGACCACTCACATACGAGGTAAGACCAACCAGTAACGGCTCATTATCAGAGATGAGCGATATATCGATGGAAGGATGACTTTGTAATGGTTTTAAAGATGTGCAATGCTAAACTTGATTTTAAATAGAAAAAAACTTATTTTCTTTTCTTTGAATCATGAAATGTGTGATTCAGTTTTGTAATTTAACAACCCATTTTTCATCCTAGATAAAAATGCTCTTGATGAACTCTCCAAAAAACTGAAAGACAAAATCAAGCAGAGAGTGAAGAGACAAGAGATGGAGACTGAACTGTATGAGATCAAATCTGACAAGCAAGAAAAAGTCCTCCTCTCAAAAGTATTAACCCGCAGCAAAGTGAGAACAGTGCTCACCACAGGAGTCCCTCGAATCGGCAAAACCTTTTACTCTGAAATGTTCCAGTTGGATTGGGCAGAAGGGAAATTTAAAACTGACTTTGTTATTTCAATTCCTTTTGATGAGCTCAAACCATCCTCACACAAAAGCCTAAAGGACCTCCTCAACCAGTACTTGGACTGTGAAGTGTCCACGGGCTGTTACTACGATGAATATAAGATCCTCCTCATCCTGGACGGACTGGACAAATGCACTCTCCCTCTGGACTTTGAAAACAATCAGGAACTGAAGGACATCACACAGAGCGCTCCAGTGGACGAGCTGCTGACAAACCTGCTGCAGGGGAACCTGCTTCCCTCTGCTCAGCTGTGGATCCTTGACCAGACCTTCAGGAAAAAACAAGATCCCAGAGCAGCACATCCACTCAGTCACAGAGTGCAGAGGTGAGTATTCACGCTCACACATTTAATACAGTTTATACACAGGCCAGTCCCTCTTCTCTGCACCACAGTGAACACTCGTCTCACACTGAGAAGGTGAACCTCAAAGTGCACACGACAGGTTAGACTACTCATCCTACGAAAACATAGTTAAAGTAATTTTTTTTAAGATTTTACTATAAATTTTTCCCAGTTTGATCATGTTTTTATGCTTAAAAATTTACTTTCTGGTTGGAAATCATGACATCACGGTAGGGAACTCCATAACTTTGACCTTGTAACAATCATGTACAGTAGGACAAATCTCCTCTAATGTACACAGAAATTATTACTGGACTAATTATAAAAAATAAGAAAACACCTTTATTTTGTTGAAATAATGTTTAAAATATTGGGGAAAAAGTGACAAACTTTTAGATAGAATGTCCCACTGGGATGTCGTCATAATGGAACTCTCAAATAAAACTTTTTACTTCATGTAATTTTTAACACATTTTTCAACTTTTCATTGGAAATTGCTTCTTAATTTACTTAATTAAAGGGATAGTTCGGGTTTTTTGACATGAATCTGTATGGTATCCCCGTGAGCAATACCGTGCATCCACACTGACGTTACCCCCGACAGCGTCCGGTGAGCCGAGGTACTGGCCGTTTTTGGTGCTGACGAAAGTAGTCCGGCAAGTTGGCTGGGGACATTAAAATAAACCGTTTTCTTCTCAAAACAATATGTGTTCAAAAGAGTGATACATTTGCATCACAAAACCATTGTCCTCAAAAAAGTCAGACCTCATAATCGCTTGGCACTATTTTCTGTCCGTTCGTATCACTGCGCGCTGCCGCCAGGTGACAGCCGCGCCTGGTTCACTTTGTTTACTGCTCGGAATGTTAGCGACAACATGTCTGATTACGACATTGACAATAAACACATTGCCTTTACCAAAAAGCCAAGGGGAGATCTTTATGAACCCGAATATACTGATGCCAAAATTCGCCAGATGGAGTTAGAACGAGCAGAGAGAGAGAGAAAAGACAGAAAAGTGGTACAAGTTGAAGCTGGAGCCATGAGAGACCGAGTGAGCGACAATCACCATCACGTCATTTACAAACTTGTATACAGTGAACACAGAGCCGACACTGTGACTGAAGCATGGACGACTAATAGAAACATGGAATCATCCACACGTCCACGTAGCTGCTGCCAATAGTGTACGCGACATTTACAATAGTAATAACAGTCGACTTATAAAGGTACGTTTTGTAGAAGCTTCACTGGTGATATGACACTGAGTGATTTACTGCTGATTCTTGAGCCTGTTCACTTGTAAATATAGCGGCACCTCTTTGTTCTTACCTGGGGTGCATATTTCTTCCTCTGTCCTGGGCATGAAGGAACATATCTTCGTTGCTGAATTGCGCACTGCACACGCAAAGCTTTTTATCTTTGGTTTCCACATTGAAGCCAAAGGCAAGAAGCCAAAGTTTCCTCAGCGCAAAGTCCGTGACAGGAAAATGGTGAAATGTTTGTGGAGATTCAGCCAGATTTTTGTTGTTAGAGCCTGGATAATCAAGAGTTCGCACCATTTTTAGATATATTCTTATGTATCTTATACAAGCTTATATACTTATGACTCTAGCTCCCATGTTAGCTCTCTCACGTCACGGTGGTCTGCGCATGTAAACACTGCCGAACAACTGAACAAAGTGATGGATCCGTGTGCGGCTGTCACCTGGCGGCAGCACGCAGTGATACAAATGGAGAGAAAATAGTGCCAAGCGATTATGAGGTCTGACTTTATTGAGGACGATGGTTTTGTGATGCAAATGTATCACTCTTTTGAACACATATTGTTTTGAGAAGAAAAATGCTTTATTTTAATGTCCCCAGCCAATTTGCCGGACTACTTTCGTAAGCACCGAAAAACGGGCAGTATCTCGGCTCACCGGACACTGTCGGAGGTAAGTCAGTGTGGATGCACGACACTGCTCATGGGGATGCCATTCAGATTCATGTCAAAAAACCCGAACTATCCCTTTAACTGTCATTTATTATCCCACAATAATAAGTCAAAATATGAGTATCATCAGAATCTGTAATATGTACTTTAACCTTAAAGAAGAGCTTTTCAGAGCTTTTAACCATAGCTTTTTTTCCATTGTCTTTATTATTTTTTTTTTAAATATGCCTGTTCTTCTGAGGTTAACTGTACTCATTATAAAAAAAAAGAGGATTTGTTGGTGTGGGGAAATTTGCTTGATTAACAATTCTAATCATCTTCTGGAGTAGAAAAAACAGAGATTAATAAGATGGTCACAAGAAACACCCTGTCATTTGGTAAATTACTTGCAGTCCATTGTGTTTTGAAATAGTGATGCACCAATCCATCTTTTTCAGTTCCGATTTTGATACTGCAGCTTTAAGTTTCCACAGGTACCGATATCAACCGACACCAGAGCAGAGACTGAAAACAGCATTTATTTCCACAATAAAATATGACAAAACTGATCCAAACAGTTTATGTAGCTGTTAAATATCTCAATAGTTAAGTATCTACAGAATAGTTTTGTTTAAAGTTCAAACATTATTAGACTTTCAGGGCCAACTATGACCAATAAATAGTTTTATCACACCATCACATGTCCAACCAGGATATCGGCTGAACCGATATTTGCAGACTAATATCCAATCCAGCAAAAATTTTCAGTATCTGCACCAATATTTGACATCAGTACAGTACTGGTGCATCCTTAGTTTAAAATAAAAATCTGTACTTGTACTTGGTTTGGTCATATTTTCTTATTTATGATTTTTAGAGACTGAGAAGAGGCGACAGGCGTTGAAAACAAAGCTGAAGACCATTTTTGAAACAAAGTTTGTTTTTGAAGAAAATCCATCCCACCCAAACCAGAAAAACACAGAACACATCAGACCAGACAGAGTGGATAGAAATGGAAAAAAGCAACAAATCACAGTGTCTAGTCTGTTTGAGAAAGAAGCAGGTAAACCAGTAAGAACCGTGTTGACCATTGGAGAAGCTGAGGTCGGGAAGTCCTACCTGGTGCGGAAAGTCTTACACGACTGGGTTACGTCTGACTGCAGACGGCCTTTTAGTGCCAATAAACAGACAACAGTCTTTCCTCTCACATATTCACTAGTTAACACACTCACACAAACACTGAGTTTTGTGAAACTTCTGAACCAAGTCTTCAAAGAAACTGAGCAGTGTGTCATGTCTGACTATAACAAGCTGAGCTGTGTGTTCATCCTGGACGGTCTGGAGGAGTTTAAAGTGGACTGGACTGTGGAGGACAGAGTGACAGACGTGTACGAGTCTGCCCCAGTGACTGTGCTCCTGAGCAGCCTGATCAGAGGAGACCTGCTCCCCTCTGCTCTCGTCTGGATCACCTCCAGACCTGATGCTGCTCAGCCAGTGCCTCCAGAGCTCCTGCACCGGACCACTCACATACGAGGTAAGACCAACCAACTTAACTGACAATTATATCTCATCATTGTCTTTTCTTCTCTTTGTTTTTTAAGTCCATTTACCTCCACAATATTTAAATGCTCCTCATTGTTCTCTATTTTATTTATTTATTTAACAATCTATTTTATTTATTTATTAAACAAGGAATGTGCACAGAAAACATTAATCTTAAAGAGAAAAGATGCTCTGTACCAGATTTAGCTCAAGCTTCCTTCCATCTGCAGTCCTTGGTCAGATACAGAGGCATTAAAGAGTCTATTTACATAAAGCAACATGACAACATTTCAAAGGTCTCCTTAAATATTCAACATTAAACATTTAAAACTGTCAAAATTCAGAGTAATTCCCATAAATACAAAATGTCATATTCATAAATATCTTTTAAAAAATACTCAAATTTCATTAATGAAACACAAAACTTCTACATCTACATATATACATGCATTAGGGCTGGACAAAAATAAAAAAAATCTTAATTGCATTAATCGCATGAGTTCTGTGATTAATCACGATTAATCGCTTGTTATACGCAAAACCCAATAATGAATTAAAAAGTAGCACATAGCGCATTTTTATTGGAAATTTAAACAATTCACCTGTTCTCGACAAGGGAAGAGCTACAACGCAATTTTTAGGACGTGGGAGGATCCATTCATATCAGCGGGGGTGAAACAAAGACGCCAAAAAGGAACTGCTGTTGGCCTATCAGGCTTTTATTGGCATTGCCAGACACATGCAAATACGGCCACATCCACAAATACCCTTATCCACCCCGCGCTCGAGCACACCCAATTCCCAAAACCCAAATACAAAACCCAAACCCCAGTGCATAGTGCATATATACACTATACACTAAGCCTCATTTTCTGTGTCTTATTGCAATTATTTTATTTTCTTAATTGTATTTACAGAGAAACCAGATATTGTGAGCCAGCGTAACCTCAAGAGGACGTTGATAAAACAGTACGAGTGGGTGTCTGAAGGTGTAGACAGATGTAAGACCACTGGTGTTTCCCTGAGGGACGTCTACACCGACCTTTACATCATTGAAGAGGAGAGAGATGAGGTCTGCCAACTAAGTGAGAGCCAACTGGTCCAACGGGGAAAGAACATTGAACTGAGGAAGGAGATTCCCATTAACTACAAGGACATTTTCAAACCCTCTCCTGACAGACCAAATGATGATATCAAAACTGTACTTACAACTGGAATAGCAGGCATTGGAAAAACCTTTGCCTCAATGAAGTACATGTTGGACTGGGCTGAGGGAGCCTCCAGTCAGAACGTAAACATGACCTTCCCTCTTCCTTTTCGAGAACTGAACCTGAGAAACGACAAGGAGCTCAGTTTGGAAGAACTTCTATATGACTTCTACCCCTGCATGAAGACATCAGAAATAACCAACTATGAACAGTACAAAATCCTGTTTGTTCTCGATGGATTGGATGAGTGTCGTTTAGATCTTAACTTTGACCCGCAGCCGATTTTGTCAGATATTACTCAGAAAACGACACTGAATAATCTTTTGACTAACTTGATTGTTGGAAACCTGCTTCCCAAAGCTCAGCTCTGGATCACCTCCCGCCCTGCTGCGTCTCAGTGTATTTCTGCTGACAAAGTGGCGCGAGCGACTGAGGTCCGAGGATTCAACGATGAGCAGAAGGAGGAGTATTTCAAAAAGCGATTTGATTCAGCTTTGGCTGAGAAAATCTTGTGTCATGTAAAAGAGTCCAGATGCATTTATTTGATGTGTTATATTCCTGTTTTCTGTTGGATCACATCCGAAGTTCTGAAGTCTTTCGTACAAAATGATCACCAGGGGATCCCAAAGACCCTGACAGATCTGTTCATTCACTTCCTTCTGCTGCAGTGCACACAGGCCAATGCCAAGTACAATGAGGACACAGAAGAACGTTCAAAAACCTGGAATGAAAGAAATGTGAAAAACATCTTAGGACTGAGCAAAATGGCTTTTGAAGAGATGGAAAAAGGAAACCTCCTGTTCACTGAAGACGACCTGAACAGCTATGGTCTGGATATGGAAGAAGCAGCGGTCTACTCTGGCCTGCTCGCAAAGGTCAAACGAGATGAATGTGAACTTTACCCTAAGCTGTTTTTCAGCTTTGTCCACCTGAGCATCCAAGAGTTCTTGGCAGCTTTTTATGCCTTCCACACGTTTAATGATGAGGGCAGGAATGTGTTCAGCCCCTCAGACTCTTCAGACCAGTCTGCATCAGACTTCTACAAGTCTGCAGTGGACAAAGTGTTGGAGAGTACAAATGGAGACTGGGATCTGTTTCTGCGTTTTCTTCTTGGTCTCTCACTCAAGATTAATCATGAGCTCCTGAAGGACGTGACAAAGACGTCTGAAAACACAGAGAAGATAAATAAGGAAACCATCGCCTACATCAAAACAAAGATTGAAGCTGCAGTGACGCGGACAAGAGCATGAACCTGTTCCACTGTCTGAATGAGCTCAACGACAACTCTCTTGTGGAGGAGATAAAGAAGTATCTGCACTCAGAGAAAAATGACTATGAAACCTTCTCTCCTGCTAAGTGGTCTGCTCTCACCTTCGTGTTGCTGACTTCAGATGAGAACCTGGACGTGTTTGATTTGAAAAAATACTGCAAATCAGAGGAAGTCCTTTTAGGAATGATGCCAGTGGTAAAAGTATCAACAAAGGCTTTGTGAGTACACTTGACTTTATTCTCTTATTTAGACCTCATTTAAATATTAGATTTAGTTTGCATATGGGAAGCATAAATTGAATAACATTATTAATAAAAGGTTTTACAAACATTTCAGGCTGAGTTGGTGTGAACTCACTGAGCGGTCCGGCAGTGCTCTGTCATCCTCCATCTTAATGTCTCCTTCCTCCAATCTGACCGAACTGGATCTGAGCCATAATGAGCTGATGGATTCAGGTGTAGAAAATCTCTCAGTGGGTTTAAAGAGCGTCCACTGTAAACTCAAGATTCTCAGGTAAGACACATTTATATAATACTGTTTGTACTCTAATGCTGGAGTCTGGGACTGAGCTGATCATATAATGATATAATGATCTTTCTCTGCAGTGTCTAATTCAGCTCATTAAAAAGCTGGTAGTTCTTACGTCTGTTATGGCCACAGGCCGGTGGGAGTGAGTTTGAGGTGTAAGTAGGGTTGGGTGGTAATACGATATTACAGTATCCCGCGGTATCAAAACCACGGTATCACTTTCATTACATCATTAAAAAAATCTGCAGCGCATAAGGACTTAATATAATATTATAATTTATTGATACCTAAATTAGTTTGCTCAGCACAAATGAATGTGTGGTTGTATTTTCAGTTTAATGTTTCATAATTTAAAACTAATAGTTTCTATAATGTTTCTTTTAACTGCGTGGGGAGATGATGTTCGATCAGTTTCATTCCGTTGTCACGTGACACTCATAAGAGACCAAGACAAGACGGCAAGTCCGGCCACAAGCGAGTTGGTCCCAAAAAAAAATAAAAATACTAGTACTTCTGTAGTTTGGCAGCATTTTGGCTTCAGGCCACATTTGTTTACATTTTACAGAAACAAAACTTAAAACCACAAGGCTCATTTGCATAAATTATAAAACACTGATAAAAACAGCTCGCTCATTGTGCGCTGATGCGGTTCAGCTTCTGTCGGACTAAAGGACACGACTCGGTGGAATATGAGTGTTCTCTCTGTGACAGAGGATGTGCTGCTGATGGTCAGTCTGTTCTGTGTTTCTATCACGTTGGAGATGGTTCATGTGAAACATAGACCGTACAGTGGTGTGGCTTCGTAGTTTATCAAAGTCATACTAAAACATTTTGGTAATACAGTAATACCGTATACCCTGGTAAAATCCTGAGAAGGTTTAACAGTATCAAATTTGGATACCGAACCTTAATTATAAGTGTCCCATATTATGCATGAGATCATTGTTCAGATAGAGCAGGACTGTGTGTTTTGGCCTTTGGTGACTGATTTTAGAGAGAAGGATTAAACAGAACAACTGTGATTTGTTTGTAATTATTTTTGAAATACAATCTTGGATATATTTATATCTAATACAACAGCTGTGTAGTTGCAAATATTTAGTTGCTGGATAAGTTTGTCCTCATGTATGGACTGTGGTTAGAAGGTCCAAACCAGTGGAGTTGGATACGGGACTTAAATCGTCCATAAGATGGCGATAGACTGGAAGACAAAAAAATAATGTGATTTCCCTTTGTAACTGAGTTGAATAAAACCAAGCCCCGAGGCCTAAGCATGAACGCTCGTTCAAGTCAATGGGTCGAGCTCAGTGGCACATGTCTCCTGGTTTAGACACTTCCAGTGACTCTCTGCCCTTGGAGACACCAATCAGAGCGAGAGGAGCTAGAGCGGTGCTGGAACTAACGATTAAAAAACTGTTTTTAAAACCACTCAAGGAGTTTGAGTTGAGAAAATGTGTATGATCTAAAAATAGTAAAAAAAATTACCATTGAATCCCACCTTGTTCACTCTGGTTTCAGTAATCCTCTGTAAAAATTCTGACTCTGAACTTTGTATTGGACTGTTGCATCACAGAGAGAAGCCTAACACAGTTTTCCGTCTTATTTGTTTCCCTCATGGTCACTCTCTCTGCGTCCAGCAGATGGCCGGACCAGATTCCAGTAGAGCGAGCACTGACTCTGGGAAATTAAGTGTGGTTCTATAATTAACCATGATTTTA
>NW_026571515.1:4179341-4204968 GCF_026225935.1 Boleophthalmus pectinirostris | reverse complement strand
TTCACAGCTCTTCACTGATTGGCCAGGGTTCTTTGGAAACCATCTAGTGTATTCTGATTCCTGACCTAGTCGCTGAAGAAAAATGAATCTGAGCGGAGGCACTAGGTGGCGCCAGCCTGGCTAACAGCAGGTCACTCACTGTGGTTAATAAGAGAAGCTTTGAGCGAATGACCCGTCAATGAGCTGCAAATGTGCTCGCATTTTCGTGCATAATTAATGAGTTGTGCGCTTATGTAGACTATGTGATGTGGTGAAGACACTTTGACCTCTCGCTCACACCTCTGCAAAGGTTTGGTCATTGCATGTACAGTAATGGGTCATGTGACCTAAATCACATGACTTACTGCCCATTTAAAGAACTGCCTGTTCACCTGTGCTCTATTTGCCCTGAAAAAGACTCTTTGAACTTGGGGATCTGAATTGGAATTGGTTGAAATGGACTTGATTCTAACAAAATCTCTCTCAAAATATCCTACTCGTGTGTTTGCAGATGATGTGGTCTACAGGACCATTGTGTCATTGCTACAAGGAAAATAACCAGATCACAGTTCATTGTCACACAAGAGAAGGCAGTTTCTTGAACCAACCTTTGTTTTCCGTGAATTTGACTGCCATATCATGATGCAAATGTGTTATATTCAAGCGCAGGGGTGGGCAAACTTTTTGACTCAGGGGCCACATAGGGTTCTAAAATTTGACTGAAGGGCCGGACAGAAGACGGGACATGACGTGTTCAGAGCCCGGCTCCATTGCACTGGTATTTACTCTCATGTAGGACGTATTCTGCACTACGCGCTGCAACTTTTAGACATGTAAGTTCCAGAACTCATGAAAAGTAAGACGAGGTCTGCCCCACTGCACACCAAAGGCAAACATGTGTCCCGAGCACGACGCGCGTCTTTGATGCCGTGGACGAACGGGAGAAAAATACTTGACGCGCGTCCGTTGCCCTGGAAACAAGAGCCCGGTCCCGGTCTTTTGGTCCCGGTCTAGTCTCGCTCTACTCTCGGTCTCGTCCTGGTTTAGTCCTGGTCCGGTCCTGGTGTAGTCCTCGCGATCGGCTCGGTGATTGTGGCGTATATATTTATTCTCCGCTCATGTTTGTGGTTCTGGTTCTCGGGTCTTGCTTCCTGATAACGTCGCTGCGTCACTGGATACTGTCCCTGATTGGTTGACGCGGCGCGTCTGACGCAAAAAGTTCAGCATTTTCAACTTCTTGACGCTGACGCCTTGGACGCGCGTCTTGGCCGCTGACGCCAAAACGTTCAAGACGCGCCGCGCTGACGCCGAAAACGCGCCGCAAAAACGCAGGATGCCCTAGTCGCGCGTCCACATAGACTTTACATTGAAACTGGACGCTTTCTACGCCTTGGTGTGAACAGCCCTTCAGAGCGAGCAGACGACACAGAGCTCATATTGACGCATACTCTAACCAATCCTTTAGAATTTCCTAATACAGTGAGTATGAAATGGATGACTTCGTTTTACATAGACTTCAAAGCAGAAACAGTGTAGCCTTATGTCTTGAACACTTCTACCTCATTCATGGTCCGAATACACCGCCCGAAATGACTCCTGTCAATAATTTCCAATAAAGCATTGCGGCCAACAGAAGCCGCCGCACCTCAATGTATAGATAGTGCGCCATCTACCGGGAAACGCCGGAAATGCAAGAAAGATAAAACAGCAGTAAGGTTTATTTATTATAATTTGGTCAAGTTCTGTGGGTCAGTTTGAATGGCTGCATAAGGTCACCGGGCACTAAATAACTGGATACAGTATTGCTGCTTGTAGCTGCCTCCAGTTGACGTAGTGTCACTCACTGGAACTTCAGCAGAAAAAATCCCATGGGCCGAGACAAGATTTTTCTCATAGAGGCAATGTAATCACAAACTGCTCGTGTTCGTCTGACAGGTTCATCTACAGCTTTCAAAAATATCGGAATTTGCTGGCGATTTTGACCTATTTTTTAGATCATAAACTTTTTCTCGCCCTTCAGTTGTTTTAAAAAAAACACTTTATATTCGTTAGCTCCTGCTCCGCTCTAGCTCCTCTCGCTCTGATTGGTCAAAACGATCACGTGATACACGAGCCCGCGCGTATGGTCGCGTGCTTTCGCGTGTGCCCGTGAGAGAAAAGAGCACTACTGCGCATGCCCGGTCGGCCCACTGCCGAAAGTACCTAGCCAAGCTAGGCTAATCCGGGATCATGCGCCAGTAAGCCCTGCCCAGTAATTTGAATGGCGGCCATTATGGATCCTGGGGGTACTTCGCACGGGTTCCTACGGCCCTTTCATTTACGTATGTCAAAGATGTTCAGACACCTATGTCTAATTGACATATCTCAAGACATATTGCGTCAAGCACTAACCATCTTCACATCGATGGTTGTAGTACAATTGATCCATATATCAAGTTGTATTATAGAACATGATACAATATTATAGATTCATTTGAACACATCAAGACCAGAATTAGTGCAGTCTTATGTCTTGAACACTTCTACCTCATTCATGGTCCGAATGACTCCTGTCAATACTTTCCCATAAAGCATTGCGGCCAACAGAAGCCGCCGCACCTCAATGTATATATAGTGCGCCGTCTACTGGGAAACGCCGGAAATGCAGGAAAAATAAAACATTAACAAGGTTTATTATTATTATTTATTCAAGTTCGGCGGGCCGGATTAAAAGGTTTAAAGGGCCGCATATGGCCCCCTGGCCGTAGTTTGCCCATCCCTGGTCTAAAGAAACATTTTAGTCAAAAATTTCAGCACGTTCATCACACACCTGTGTCAGAACACTCACTGTCTGATACAGTTTTAAAATTGACTTTTATAGTCATGTGTCGCTGGGGGCTGCATCCATCAAAAAGACACAAACTGTATAAAAGTCTGTGGTCATTATTCCATTAAAATCCTGTTACACATGTGTGTGTTGTGAGGAGCAGAGCAGTTTTTCACACAGACAGACTCTGGTTTGGACTCTGAGGATGACTGTGGTTCTGTCTGTTTGCTCCTTCATCACGTCTGTGTCTCTTTTTTTACACATTTGAATCTTCAAAGTTTGTATTTAACTCTGCAAACAATAATTTACTTCAGTAAATATATATTCTCAGCCATTTGACAGATATTAAACCATTATTTTCTTGTTAAAATAGTTTTATTTGAATAAATAACTACCCTAGTCTTTAAAAGTTGGAAACATAAACACTGCTGCAGAAAAGTTACACTGTGCGCCTGAATTCATAAATGTAAGAAACAATGAAATACACATGTATTATTGTCTTTTTATGTGTAAAATAGTCAACACTGATGCAGGACATATAGATCTGAAAAATGGGTAGCACCAAATTAAAATTTCTTGCTGATTGTTGTTGATACAAACAAATGTACGGAGAGCATTTAGCATTCTTATTTAGTATTTGAGTAAGTTTTTCTTATGTACAAAACTGTAAAGTTTGGTGTGTGTAGGTGCTACATTAAGAGGTGATCTTTATGTCCCTGTGGGAGTGAAATGCATTTTGAGAAGTCACATATAAATCTATGGATGCAATTCCATCAGAGACAGAGACAAATAAAGACTTAAAGATCATCTATTTAAACTAAGTTACATATATGACCCACTAGTTTTATTTATTTGAAATATTTCAGATGCAGTACTTACCTAATGATCCCACTGTGAGCAGCAGTAGTGCCTCCATGATCGACTCTCAATCACCCCTATAATCCAAACCTCTTTATATGATGTGAGACTCGAATCTGTTTTGTCTTTATGTAAAACAGGAATGTGTGAGGAGGGTTAAGTGTCTTACCCAAGGACACAACAGTGTTCAGTGTGAGAGCTAGAATTACGTTACGTATATCGTAACAGGTTTTTCAGGAAAAATATAGATTATGTGGTTGGGTGGATACAAATGGCTTTATATGGATAAATCTATAATAAAAACTACAAAACAAGAGCACACAGTTTCTCTCCTCTTCTAAACTACAATAAAACCTGCAGCCTGTTCAAGTTTAATGTTGATTGTTATATTTTTTTGTGTTATATTCTGTTGTCCTTAATAATAATAAAAAAGAATGTCATAAATAAATAAACAATATTATTCACCCAAAAGGGATAAGTGTATATATAGATTTTTTACAGTTTCTCTCCTCTTCTAAACCACAATAAAACCTGCAGCCTGTTCAAGTTAATGCAACAGCACCACCTACAGGTTTTAAGAAGTAATACAGGATTCTTATCATGTCACAAAATGACTTTATTTATTAGTTCAGTTTCTCCATCTTCAGACACAGAATATCAGGTTGGCTCAAATGTCAAATGTAAAGAAAAGTTTTCAAAAGCACAAAGAGCATAAAGTCTGGACTGCCACAAAATTAAAGGAGAACTGTGTCATTTTTAGGAGGAGAGTCTGTCACCGTGGAGACGTCATTTCTTTACCTGTTATATTCCACAGTCCAGTATTAAACTTATCTATCTTGCATTTATTTAGTTACAGATGTTTAATATTGCTCAATAAAACCTTTAAAACATTGTTACAGATGGAGGGGTCCTCCTCTCCACAGATCTTCCCCCATCAACCCAAAACATGCACCATAGTTAAACTCCTCCAGCTGAGGTCGTCCTGACCAAGACCAGCTCAAGATCTGCAGATTTGGCCCAGAGGTTCTGCAGGATGGGTCAAATGCAGAGGACAAATTTTACTACGAGGACAATAAAGTGAATCTTAACTTTAACCAGTTGTGATTGTATTTCCTTTTTTAAAACAGTAAGAGCTCAGGACACATACAGCTCATTTAAATCATTTTACTCCAGTAGAAACACAGGGTAGTTGTTGCAAGAAACTACTCAAGTAAAAGTAAAAAATGATTTTGGAGAGACTGCTACTCAATCGTCTGTAGTGTGCGTAGAGAAGCAGACCTCAATCAATTTTCATTCGATCAGAAACATAGGCGTCTAAAAGCGCATAGTGCAAAAATATTGGAAAAAAGTGAAAAACGCCTTATTTTTTTGCATTAAATTGAGCCAAAATCATGTAGAAATGTGTTTTATGAATTATTTTTTTCAATGAATGTTGTTACCACATGTGTTCTTTGCATCTGCAATGCATTTATTGGCAGCTTAGCCAACCCACTGAGGATTTCAGGAAATTAAACATTTTTCAAATTTTTTGTCAAAAAGTGAAGGTTACATACACTAAAATGGCTAAAAAAAAATTTCACGATATTTCCGGAAGAGCAGACCCTCCAATTACTGGTCCTTAGGGTCACAGTCAACAATAAAAACACAAATAAAAAGTATGGCAGACGATGTCAAGTTCAACCCATTTTTGAGACTTTAGCTCCCTGACAAATTGTTTCTGCATGTACATTTTTAACTGTGATTCTGTTCTGCTCCATTACAGAAAAATGTATTGCTTTTATTTATACTAATTATTATTGAGAATAATAGGTGCTTTAAGTCTTCAAATAAGTCTTCACACTGTCCCGCTTCAAACTGTGTCTCTGTTTAAGACAATAGAAAAGTGTGAAAACTAAAGAATCATTTGGTCGTCTTTTACTTTAAAAAGTTTTAAGGACATCTGATGTTGAATGCAGATCTACACTACTGGTCAAAAGTTTTAGAACACCTTCATTCTTCCAGTTATTTTTTGCAGTTCAAGTCGTGCAGGTCTAATGAAGAGCTTGAAATGTAAATACTGAACAGACAGAGGTTCAAAAAAGATAAAAGATACAAAACACAAGTCCAAGCTCTGCCAAAACTACCTCAGGAAAAAAGAACAAGATGGTAAAGCTTGAAAACCTGGCGTGTCCAGCAGCAGCACAGTGTCCAGACTTAAACTCCATGGAGCTGGTTTGGGATGAACTGGACAGAAGAGTGAAGCAACCTAAGTGCCACACATTTATGGAAACTTCTGCAACAGACTTGGGAAGAACTTTCTGAACAATATTTGATTTCTATTGTAAAAAGAACGAGCCACGAGTGTGTTCAGCTGTTATATCTGACAAAGGTCAACACGTTCATGAATCAAAAGTTTAAAATACGTTTTGGTCTGTAAATTAATTCCTTGATTTCCTTTTCAACTCAAAATGTGTATTTGTTCTATGCTTTCATTTCAGAGTCTAATGAAAATAACAATAAACTGAATAATTTTCTGTCAAAAACTGGAAAAAGTGTGGGGTTCTAAAACCAGTAGTGTAATTGTGTCAACAGAATTAAATAATATGTATACACCCCAGTGCCTGTGTGAAGCGGCTGGGATGAAGATCGGCTCTTCCAAGTCCGAGGCCATGGTTCTCGACCGGAAAAAGGTGTCTTGCCCTCTCCCTGCCTCAAGTGGAAGAGTTTAAGTATCTCAGGGTCTTGTTCTCGAGGGAGGGGAGGACGGAGCGTGAGATTGGCAGGCGGATCGGTGCAGCGTTGGCAGTGATGTGGTCGCTGTATTGGACTGTTGTGTGGTGAAGATTTACCGTCTACGTTCCGCTCACCTATGGTCATGAGCTCAGGGTAATGACCGAAAGGGAGGGCAATACAAGCGGTCGAAATGGGTGTCTGGGCGCTCCCTTAGAGATAGGGTGAGGAGCTCAGTCACACAGGAGGAGCTCGAAGTAGAGCCGCTGCTCCTCCACGTCGAGAGGAGTCAGTCGACTTGACTCGAGCATCTGTTTTGGATGCCTCCTGGAGACCTCCCTGGAGAGGTGTTCCGGGCAAGACCTTGGACATTTTGGAGGGACTATGTCTCTCGGCTGGCCTGGGAACGCCTCGGGATCCCCCGGAGGAGCTGGAGGAAGTGTGTGTGGAGAGGGAAGTCTGGGAGACCCTGCTCAGACTGCTGCCCCTGCGACCCGGCCCTGGATAAGCGGAAGAAAATGGAATGGTAAAAATACAATGAAAAGGTTCATTTTCATGCTTAGGTAACATCATATGTGCATTCAGCATGATTTGATCATATTTCATCAACATGAAAAAGTTATTTTTATTATGAAAAATAATATGTAGATAGATGCAGGGATCGAATAAGAGCCAAAGATCCCCCATCAACACAGAAGAACAGTGGATAACTCAATCAATCAATCAATGAACCTGCCCAGAGATGACAGGTGGAAATTAACACTGCTGCTACAACCTGGTACAAACATCTCTCCTGTTCAAGTTCATGTAAAACTTGTGCACTGTCCGTGTCTCATCAAATAAATAAAATAAATAAATAAAAATAAAGCAGAATTTCATTGCACGCAATAGTTTTTCATATTATTTTCCTGCAAATCCATCGACTCCGTGTGCCTCCTGCTCTGCCCTCCCCCCACAGACTGAGCAGCACAAACGAAAGTAAAAGTTGTTAAACACGTGCAGGGTCTTAACAGGATGAGGGTGATTCACAAGATGTCTCTTTATGGCGAGAACTGATTAGGCTCCTGTCGGCCGTAATCTCGTCAACAGAAGCAGGACCCGCCCAAACTCGGCCCGCCTCCTCAGTCCTGCATCAGAGCATCTTGCATCGTGGTGTTCGTCCTCGAGTCTCATCTGTTCAGATCGCTTTAATTGACCCAGGTAAGAGTTTTCTAATCTCACTGTTACGGCTCTGACGCTGTTTGACTCTGTAATTCTTCTCCCTCCAACTCTTTTGTACTTCATGTGGGTTATCAGGAAAACTGCGGTGTTTTTGATGAGACTCGGTGCATTTACGGCGGAAGCTCTTCATTTTACTTTATAATCCATTTAACGGCGCAAATAACGGCTCTGGTGTCGTGTACACTCACGTATGTAACTCATTTATGCTCAGGGTTTCTGTTTATAGACTGTATATTTCATATTTTAGCAGCTTTTATTACATCAGTCATTTACAGGGTCACATTTTCCACATTTGGACTTGTGCGAGTATTTACCTTTGTATTTAGTGGCTGTGCGTTTCTCTATTTCTTAAGTCACATGTTCTTGTGCTGCTTTATGGGCCGCGCAGAAACATAAAGGCCAAAGTTGACTGCTGTCACCTCAGACATGTTCAGTGTATTTCAACATAAAAAATAAGGATGACAGCTCAAACATAATGTTCATGTAAAGGATTTATAGCCGATTTTATGATCCGTTTATATGACATGAAGAGGTGTAGACAACATGACACAGGACCACATGAAATGAAAACACATAGAAATGAGAGCACATTTCACTACATTTCTCAAGATTAAGCTTCAATAAATAACAACTAACTGAACTGTAATAGAATTATGTCATCATGTCTCACAATTACACTGATGTTGCTTTAAACTCACATATTGTCCTAAAAAAAACTTGACAGCTGACACTGTGTAAAAATGATAAAAAGTTGTAATATAATATAATACATCATAACATAATGTTACAGTCAAAGTCTATGACTAAATTAAGTTGTGATTTTCTGCTGGGTCTGATTTTGACTGTGCCCCCCTTTTAACCCCCCCAAATCTCAAACATTTAAAAAGACACAAGACTCAAGTTTCACTTAGATAATATTTCATATATATATACATAAAGTGTGCTGAGTTTGAAATCAAGTCCATGAAATTTAAATAGAATTTTTATCCTGAAATCTGCCAGTTTTCCATGAAAAGGCCCCGTATGTTTTCTACGGCCAAATGTCTGAGAATACTCTCTCTGTGTTTTCAGGCTGACAGAACCATGCCGATGCTGGTTCCCGCACCTAGTCTTGAATCAACTCACGTGTTCACACCAAAAATCAGAGTGTTCAGGAACTGAAAAGTTGGTTCCCAACGGGAACCAAGTAAAAACTTTGTTTTTCTAAGTGAACCGTGACAACACAAAAGACGTCAGACGTTCATCCAGGTCACACGCAGTAAAACAACAAATAAAGAGCACCTGAAACTATCACGTATGAAATTAAAAGTTTTTAGCCTACAAAAACTATTATGTAGCGTTGGTCTCGCATGTACCTGTGTTTGCCTGATAAGATTCCATCTTTGGACTGGGCGTCGCTGTCGTCTTCTCCACAGCAGATCAATGCTGTAGTAAAGCTCAGCGCAGATAAATAATGACTTCTATAAGTACAAACACTTGCTGGTGTCGATAATGCGATCCATGATTGTTATTTTCCTCCATGTGACATCTGTTTTTGTATGGCCTTGTTTTTATGTGGTGGTAAATCCACACCCTCTGTGGATGACGCGTCATGGGTTCATGTAAATTGTTTGAACGTGGGTCGTTCACCAGTGAACACTTTGGTTCCAAGTGGAACTGGTGCGGGAAGCGGCACCGGCATCGTTCTGACTGTCCTGAAAACAGCTTCTGGGGGTTTGGGGGTGTGGAACATTATTTCTGTTAAAGCAGCTGATCTGTTGGAGACACAGAGCTTGAAAAATGCTCAAAGTTCATTGAAGAGGTGTCTAATACTGAGTGTTGTTAAAAGATTCCAAGAAACAAGAACATGTCCAGCAGTTCAAAGTTAAGGTTGAGTTGACATTTTGGTATCAGTGTTTTGGTACAAATATGAAACTGACTCTTCTTTATTCATGTACGATTCAGACTTAGACCAGGAGAGGCCAGGCACTGTTTGATTTCTAAGAGTGTAATAAACCAAGTATCAGTGGAAATCTTCTAGTCTCCCCTCTGCTCTCAGCGGTCCTGGACACATGTTCATGGTGATAGTTGTGTTCATCGTCGTGTTCTCCGTCTGACCTCTGCCGCACGCTAAAACTGTTACACACAGACTATTGATATTTTGTCCAGGTGATGTGTGGGAGCTTCTGCTGATGTAAACATCTCTGCCCCAAACATGAACCTGTGTCCACAGACCGGTGAGTTTATTTGACATTTATTTTGAGGGACATGAAACTTCCATTAATCCTAAAAATGTGAACAATGTTTTCTAATATTTATCTTATTTATTCATGCACATGTATAAATATTTGTCTCCTACATGTCCTCCTATGTCCTTTTGTATTTTCACTTTGTGACATTCAGGCCTCCTTCTCCTGCTCCGAGCAGCGTCTCTCTAAAGAGTGACAGGTCCAAAGATGAACCTCCAGACTTCAGTGAACCCAGGTAAGGACTTTCTTTTCACATCACTCCCTCTCGCTGTTTAAAAAGAAAACACCAGCTTAAACCTAACTCCTTTTTGCCGTTTATTTTGAGTGACATGAACTATAAAACTTGTTTAAACTAAAACAGTGTTTTAGTTTATTTATTTATGCACGTGTATTAATATTTATCTCCAATGTATTTCTTTTTGTATTTTCACTTTCACTTTGTGACATGCAGGCCTCCTTCTCCTTCTGCTCTGAGCAGTGTCTCTGTAAAGAGTGACTGGTCCAGAGGACTACCTCCAGTCTTCAGTGAACCCAGGTAAGGACTTTCTGATCTCACAGTTCTTGCCTCTGACTCTGTTAGACTCCAGCACTGATCATTTGTGTTTGTGTATTCTGTTTCAAGGCCAAACGAATTCTCCAATTCCAGCAGTGTTTCCAGCACAAATGATGCTTCCGACTGGGACAATCCAAGGTACATGGCACGTCCAGACTGACATCATTTCTGGGACTTAGTTACTGACCTGAGGACATGTCTCATTTTGTCCTTATTGACATGCTCCTGCACTGACCCATGTCTGTCGAAAAAGTGAAGAGTTTAGAAGAGAACCTACAACCTTCAGTGTTTACATTTGTATTTGTATATTTAAAGGCCCCACGAAACCACAACCTCCAGCAGTGTTTCCAGGTCAATCAATCAATCAATCAATCAAACTTTATTGTATATGCACTTTTCATACATTTGAAATGTAGCACAAAGTGCTTCACATGCAACAGAAACATTTTAATACATTAATTAACCCCCCCCCCATACCACAGTTTAAACAGAAACATAAAAACTACAAAACTAATAAACATAAAGCTCTTAAAAGTTATAGTAAAAATTAAAAGTGTATAGCTAAGACCAGATGGAGACAAAATAAATAGTAATGATAATTTAATTAAAACTACCATAATAATAACAATAATAATGATAATTTTAAGTTAAAACAGGTAAAAGTTTCAGTTAAAAGCTAAATTAAAAAGATATGTTTTAAGTTTACTTTTAAAAATATGAACACTCGCAGCGGACCTCAGATCCTCAGGCAGACTGTTCCACAGACGGGGGCCGTAAAAGCTAAAAGATGCCTCACCGTGAGTTTAGTTTGAACTCTTGGGACAGTTAAAAGGAGACTACCTGAGGACCTGAGAGTCCGAGAGGGCTCATATGATAAAAGCAGATCAGATAAAATAAATAGGACTAAGACCATTAAGAGCTTTATAAACCAATAAAAGAAAGGTCCTCAGAGGCAGATCCTTCCA
The DNA here is from genome assembly GCF_026225935.1 of Boleophthalmus pectinirostris. Classification (NCBI taxonomy): domain Eukaryota; kingdom Metazoa; phylum Chordata; class Actinopteri; order Gobiiformes; family Gobiidae; genus Boleophthalmus; species Boleophthalmus pectinirostris. The sequence goes on along the minus strand of NW_026571515.1, from coordinate 4,193,649 downwards.
GCGAGGATCATTCAAGGTAAGAAACACATCTTCAGAGACCTCTGTAACCATGACGACTAGAGCTTCAATGTGATACTAGGATGGGATCTTATTGTATCTAGTGGTTTATAAATTTCGTGTGTGCTCCGCCGATCTACGGGCTTCGCCTTTGGTTACCTCTCTCCGGTGCAAGGCCAGCCTCTGAGAAAGATCAAAGCAGTCACCGCGCCAAACATGCCAACAGCCTGGCACATGCCCGCGAACCCGGTGCCCTATAAATACCAGGCCGCTAGCCACATAACTCCCTTCTTCTCTCAGAGCTCTACAAGCCCAGCTCCTCTGAGAACTTCTCCAACTGTCAGCGAGTCGCTGCGATGACACTATCTCGACCGCTTCTGATTCCCGAGCATCTCGCCGCGAGCCAGTAGACCTGCTGCCAATGTTGCTCACTGTTGATGCTGTCAGGACCCAGAACCCACTTCCTCTCCAGCCTCCAGAACCGGCGCAGAGGGATGTTATCCTCGGGCTAGCGTCACAGGCCCAGGCTAGGGCACGAGTAGCGATACTGTCCCGCTGTACCGTCCCTCACCAAGCTAGCTAAGCAGGAATGGGGGAACTCGCTTTCTGCTAAGGGACCGGTGCGGGGGTACCTGGAGGGGGCGTGGCACAATGTCTCTAGTGTGCCGCCTATTGAAGACTCCGTCAGGCTCTGCCTGCTCCCATCTTCCACCCCTTGGCTCGGTGGAAGACACACCCTTCCCTCGGACAGAGATAGGCGTATGGCGGGCTCTTGGATCGCTGTTATGCTAACGCTAACCAGGTGATGGTGTTAGCTAACATCATGGCTTTTCTGCTCGGCTCCTTTGACAACATTTGCCATGAGCATTCGGAGCTCACGCCAGAGGACATTGGGGAAATCCAGAACACGGAGGAAGCCCTGTTGAGGATGTGCCAGGCACAGTGTGGCTTTTGCCACCGCGAACCAGACAGAAGGAGGACAAGCACTTGGAGAACCCGGGATCGAACCGCAGCCCAGGTTCCAGCTGACTCCGCACCCACTGCTGGCCCAGTGATGGGAGCCAACACTCAGCGTGAGGGGAGCGCAGTTTTCTCGTGCTCTTCATGTGTTTCCAAATATGCTAATAAAAGTCTGTTACTTTGCCCAAAAGAGTAAAACCTCTTTAGCTCCAGTACACGCCTTTTGCCCAACTACTACTAATGCCGGTAGCACTCGGGCTATTCCTGGTGTGAGCTCAAGCCGCTCTCCTGCACTCACCAATCCTGCAGAAACACAGATGTTTACTCATATGCTAGCGAAGACTGCTGCTTCCAGTACAACTGTCTCCCATTCTGCTACTCCCGTGACCCACGCACTTTCTCCACATGTGTAGAGGCGGCGTTGGAGCCCTTACGTCAACAGGGCATTCGGATCTTGACCTACATCGATGACTGGCCGGTCCTTGCGTCTTCTTGTCACGAGGCGGAGGTACACACAGCCCTGATTCTGCATCACATCTCCAGGTTGGGTTTTGTGGTGAGCAGAGAAAACAGCGTGTTCTGTCGGGCTCAGTGGGCCACTTACTTGGGCCTAGAGCTGGACTCATGCACAATGCATACATGGCTCACCAGGGAGAGGCACAGAGTGCTACTCACCCTAGCCAGGAGTCTGATGGCCGCTCCATCAGCCCCATCCCACCAAGTGCGGTCTGTCCTGGGGAGGATGGCCTCGACTCATCCAGTGGTGCGCCTGGGACTGCTGCACATGCACAGACTCCAGCACTGGTTCGCTCGGCTCCATCTGCACCCTACAAGGGACAGGCAGAGAGCAGTGACTCTGTCCCCAGCAGCGCTGGAGGACCTCAGATGCCCCACTAGGTGGAGGTGTTCACAGAAGCCTCACTCGCTGAGTGGGGAGGGACTCTCGGCCAGTTGGTGATAGGTGGCACATGGGAGTCACCACTGGCCCACATCAACTTGATGGAGATGGTAGCAGTGCAGAGGATGCCCCTGCACTTTGCCCCCCAGATTACAAGGGGAACACGTCATGGTCAGGTCAGACAACATGACAGTTGTGGCCTACTTGAACAGACAAGGGGGACCCAGGTCTCCTCCTCTGCATCGGAAAGCAGCGGAGATCCTGCTATGGGCAGACTCTTGCCTGGAGTCTCTGAGAGCACGCCATGTACCTGGAGTGCTCAACATCAGGGCAGACAGAATGTCCTGAGGGGGGCCTTTGCCTGACGAATGGGGCCTTTCACCAAGCATAGAATTTCAGGTCTGGGACAGGTTTGGTCACCCCAAGGTCGACCGTTTTGCAAGTGCAGAGAATGCACAGTGCCCACTCTGGTCTCACTCAGAGCCACCACTTGGGGTAGACACTCTAGCACACCGGCTGTGGCCCGAGATACCAGATCAGATACCAGAAGTGTGATCAAGGTTAGAGCACTCATTCCCCTCACCAATGCATCTGAGAGGGATTCACGGCTGAGGTTGTTGTGTCCTGTCCGAGCTCTACGCTGTTACGTTGAACGGACGACAGCCTTTTGCACTTCGGGACCAGAGGCTGTGGGAACCAAGTATCGTCCCAATGTTTTGCTCACTGGATTCGTGGAGACATTATGGCAGCATATGAGGCTTTTGGTCGCCCCTCTCCTGCGGTCATTAGGGTGCACTCCACACTATGCTTGGAATATCAAGTCCACAGGACTTTGTGTTACTGCGCCAATCCCGAGAGCCTATCCAGCTGGGGGTATATTTATCCCTATGGCCTTTGCCTAGGTGGGTAACCAATAGCGAAGCTCATAGGTTGGCGGAGCAGACATGAAATAGTAGTTGCAGTTACTTGTCGTAACTATAGTTCTATGAGTGTGTGCAAGCCCACCTGCCTTCAGGCCCTGCTGGATTGTCTCCCTCTATGAGCTGATTTGATGAAGGGAGTTATGTGGCTAGTGGTCTGGTATTTATAGGGCACCAGGCGGTAGGTATGACTGGCGTGGTGACTGCTTTGATTTTTCTCAGAGACTGGCTTGGCCAATAGTAACCAATAGCGAAGCCTGTTGGTGGGCTCATACACACTCATAGAACTATAGTTATGTCAAGTAACTGTAATTTCTTTGCCATAAAGAAATAATATTTTTTCTCCTTACTTATTCATGCTCTGAAATAAACATTCAGGCAAAACATAGCAGCTAAATGGATAACTTAAAAAAGGAAAAAAGTTCATTAGGACAGGAGTGGCAGTCTCTCCAATGGAAGCCCATTTCTACCAGTAAATAAAAAATAAAAGCCTCACAGAAAGTCACAATTATGAGTTTAAAAGTCATAATTCCGACCAGGCCTGGTAATCAGGCATACAGGTGCATTTCCCTGGTGAGCCGATAGTCCTCAGGGCTGATGTGTTTTTTTTAGTTTTTTTTCTAACTTAGAGACACAATTCAGAGGGGGCGGTCCATTGGTCCATCTGTAATATGGACAGTGGACTAAACCAATCAGGACATAGTAGCCTACGAAAGCAGACCCACCCCTTTCCCGCACTGATCCTGCCACTTTCATAGGGTTGAGCTTGAAACATAGAGAAAGCTTAGCAGAAGAAATGAAGTACGGAGAAGTTAAAGAATCTCACTATAGACGCTGCGAAATGTATGAAAATAACAGACATATTTGCTGGAAGGGCTGCTGTAGCCCCCACGTCCTCTGCAGTGCAGGTTGTTGAAAGTGAAGACAGCAGCAGTGAACAGGGAGAGAAGCAGCCAGAGATTATTGACAGGGAACCCGAAGGACAGAGTGACCAGGGACAGGCACAGCAGGTAAGCAGGTAGTAAAATGTTAAATTAGATCAGAGTGATACTGTCAACACGGCGGGGAAGGGACTGCCCTCGGTCAGTATCGCCTCAAGGGACCTCTCCACGTGTATTGAGGGCAGTTGATCCCACGGCCCCGGGAAGAGGGTTAGAGGAGCTGTAGGGCACGGCCGCAGAAAGCTGCGAGCTCCAGGTGGGCGGCTGTGTGCCGTGCCGTGAAAGAGCACAACTGATCCCGTGCCGTGGGATAGAGGTCAGTGCAGGACAGAATTTTCAGTCCAGCTCCCACCCAGAGAATTGTAATTTTCATTCCGCATCTGCGATATTTTGTCCCGCTCTCGCCCGCAAATTGGGGACGTTCACATTCTTAAGCTCAAACATTGAGAAGTGAAAAGGAATTAGTCCTATCTAAAATGTGCGTGAGATTAGACCACGTCCACAAATTTAGGCTGCTTAAAATGTTTTTATTAATGCCAAATAAAATACCCAACACAAATGATGCATGATAGGCAGTTTATCACTCCACCCACCCGCTCCCGATTTGTGCAGTCCTGCTCCCGCCCACGATGAACTTTAAAATGTGACCCGCACCGCACTGTTTTGCGTCAGGTCCCACGGGAGGCCCAGGAGAGCGCAGAGCTTTACTGTGGGATCAGCTGCACTCTTTCATGGCATTCTTCAGCAGCCAGGTGCTCCAGGCGCGACTGTAGGTCTAAACCAGCTCTGAACCAGATCTAAACCAGGTCTAAACAATTATAATTATCATAGTTATTATTAGTAGTATTAGTAAAGATTTACAATTTGTTTGCTATTTATCTGAGCATTTCCTGGGAACACATACATAAATTATTCTGTTGTGCTCTGCTAATTATGAGGAACCGATCTAAGCCAGAAATGCCAGGGCCGTTTTTTTTTTTTGTCCCAGTCCAGCCTTGATCATGACTTATTTTTTATTTACTGGCGGAAATGGGTTTCCATACTCTCTTGAGCGGCAAGCAAAAAAAATAATAATAATGATGAAATAAAATAAAATAAAAAGAGGCACGTCATTTGGGCTCCAAGTGTTTTTTTCCACTATCAGCTCCAAAAAAATCTAAAATCAAACACTCCAGAGCCTAACCTCCAATTCACGCCAAGACACATCAGCGCGTAAGCGCAGCAGCACAGCACACGAGCAGCAGACGCGCAGGTTTAGCTTTCCATTGTAATCAGTCTGACAGTCCACACTGGCAGTGTCATACATGGGTCCAACAACCGTCATGACGCTAATGTGCTGCTCAAGATAGATTTCTAATTTTGCAGCATCAATGGAGCGTCTCCAAGGTTTTTAGCTAAGGAAACTAAAGAACCCCGAGCCCGTGGAATTGGGTGTCCACAAAGCGCGATTGGGCAACGGCTGCCCTTACCTTCGTGGGGTGCAGAGCTCAACGCCGGTCCTTTCACCTGCGGTCACCTGACAGTCTACATGGGTTCATCTCCGAGCCCACCCCGACAGTGAGTCCTGGCTTAGTCCTGGCTTAGTCCTTGCTTAGTCCTGGCTTAGTCCTCCTTGTTCAGTCCTGGAATCAGTCGTGAGTTAGTCCTGGGTTAGTTCTGGTTCAGTCCGTGGTGTTTCTTCTGCTAATGCCTGTGGGTTAGGGTTAGTGATGACAGTTGAGTCGAGCCTTCATACTGATAATACGTAGACCCGTAATCCTACTGAAGAAAGTGTAACCATTTCATTTTGTTTCGTGATTGTAATTCTTGAAGTCATAACTTTTCTGTTCATATTCTGATGGATTCTTTAGTTAGAATGATTTTAATCTGTGTGTGATTTATCAAGGACACGCGCGGGTAATGGGTGTAATGTTAATGGGTCTGGGCAGATTTGATATAAATCATGGGTTAACAGGAGGGTGTGGGTCTCCAAAAACTGACCTGTGCAGGACTCTGGTTCATACCCATGTTAAGAACATTTTAAGAACGTTTTAAGACAAATCCACACAAATGCCATTGTGACAACGATGCCCAAATTTTCCCCTCCTTGTGGCGAGCAATAGCACCAGCTGACAGTCTGAAAAACCCAGCTGCTCTTCGTGCCAGCCACGGTGTAGCCGACGAGGGAGCACCCCAGTCCCACTAAAGCCACAGCAGCAGTACGATGTTCTGTCCAGCAGCCTCAAGCAGTGATGTGACTGCTCGGTTTCAAACTGGGGTAATAGGGCCATAGAAAGACAGAGTATCCACGATCTCACTGCCTAGACCCGCTCATCTGCTTGCAGCTTTGCCTTTGGTTCCTGGGTTCAGGAAGAAATGTGTTGTGGAGCAACAGTGGAGGGACCTAAAAATGGACAGCAGACCAGATTAAAAAAATGAAAAAGGAGAATTTATTTTACAAAAAGTGGAATGCAGGGCTGGAGCAGGACTGAAGCGAGTGGGTTTCAGGCAGGAGATGGCAGGGATCACTGGAGAAGAGCGCAGGTAAGTAAAAATGTCGATGAAAGGAAAGTAGCAAAACTCGGTAGTGAGGAGCCAAGGGGTTCACCGTGTGTAGGTCGAAAACAATTTGGCAGAGTCTCGCAGGTGAGCAGGTCTAAAGTAGTCAGGCTCTTGATTGCTCACACACACACACACACACGGCAAAGGAGGGAGGCGAGCACCAGTCATGACAAAATTAGCTTTACTGGGCACTTTTGAGTGCCACTCCATGAGGAAAACATGGGCAAAAACAAAAAAACAAAACAAAAACAGTCTGTTTTAAAACTCAAACCCCAACCCCTTTACAAAGTACAACTAACAGCACAACTAAGGGAACTTAGTAACATAACACAATAAGTGAGTGATGGATCAATCTTACTTCTCATCTGGAGGAGGGCATCTGTTCCAGGAACCTTTTTTAAAACAGCAAAGCAGGTGTACGAAGGTTCATTGGTTTGTGAAATAAATACTGATGTATGTATTTATGTAGCAGCCATTTTAGAACTCCTTTATTAATTGTAAATCTTAATGGAATGACTGTCATGTTACACAGGCATGTTTTCCTGCATGTTTGTTACTGTAAATTAATATTTTACCATATTTCCAGTTCTGAAGGAGAGGAAGAGGAGACACTATTTGATGAAATGGGCTTCCCAAAACTCACACCAGGTACATGTTCATACATATGTACATATATTTTCAAGCATTTCATTCTTTTACTTTTAATCATTTTAACAATTGTTTAATCATTTTCAACTAGATTCAACAAAACAACTGAAAATACAAAATACAAAAACAACAGAAAAATATGAAAAGGGCGTCAAGGAGAAGCTTGATTCAGCAATATATGACATGAAAACAAATAACATTAAGAAGATTGATGCTTTGTTCAAACTAGAACGAACTGTCCTGACTGTAGGTGTGGCTGGGATTGGAAAAACTTTTCAAGCCAAGAAATATGTAAAAGACAAAAAAAAGTCTAAAGGAAAACAACTGAAGATTTTTCTGGACCTTGAGAAGTTAAATTCTAAACAAATGCAAAGTTTGACAGATCTGCTCAGTGACTGCTTTGAGGGTTCCAATCAAAGTTTCAACTACAGCAGTGAAGAGATGACCATCATCCTGGACGGACTGGACAAATGCACTCTCCCTCTGGACTTTGAAAACAACAAGACACTGAAGGACATCACACAGAGCGCTCCAGTGGACGAGCTGCTGACAAACCTGCTGCAGGGGAACCTGCTTCCCTCTGCTCAGCTGTGGATCCTGACCAGACCTTCAGGACAGAACAAGATCCCAGAGAAATACATCCACTCAGTCACAGAGTGCGGAGGTACCAAGTATTCTGTTATGTGTATCAAATACAAATATATCATGCTATAATCCTACAGTGCTATTATATAATAATGTTCAGATGTTTGATAATGATTAGTGTGACTCCCACTGTCAGCCTGCAGTTTAAAGCAACTCTACAGATACAGTAGAATATAGTAAAGTAAGGAATTTTCTTTATATAATTGTGTATATGTGTATGTATTTTTACAGAGACTGTGGAGCGCCACAAGAGACTTGCATCAAAACTGAAAGAAAGGTTTAAAAAAGAAAAAGAAATTCAAGACACAAAAAAGACCGAGCTCTTCTATAAGAGCAGAGATGCAAATCCTGTGAAGATCTCATCACTCTCAGATCTATTCAAATCAGAGAAAGAGGAGAGAGTCCGCACTGTGCTGACAGAGGCAGAGAAAGGGCTGGACCGCTCTTTCCACGTGCAGGAATTAATCAAAAATTGGGCAAAGGCAGAATCTATTTTAGGACGGGCGGCAAGTGGTTTCTCTTCATGGTTTGGGCGGAAAGACAAAGAGAAGGCAGTCCTCCTGTTTCCACTCATGTCTTCAAAACTTCTTTTACAAAAGGAACTGAGTTTTGTGGAACTTCTGAACCAATTTTTCAAAGAAACTGAGCAGTGTGTCATGTCTGACTATAAGAATCTGAGCTGTGTGTTCATCGTGGACGGTCTGGAGGAGTTTAAAGTGGACTGGACGGTGGAGGACAGAGTGAGAGACGTGTACGAGTCTGCCCCAGTGACTGTTCTCCTGAGCAGCCTGATCAGAGGAGACCTGTTCCCCTCTGCTCTCGTCTGGATCACCTCCACACCTGATGCTGCTCAGCCAGTGCCCCCAGAGCTCCTGCACCGGACCACTCACATACGAGGTAAGACCAACCAGTAACGGCTCATTATCAGAGATGAGAGATATATATCGATGGAAGGATGACTTTGTAATGGTTTTAAAGATGTGCAACGCTAAACTTGTTTTTTGTCAAAAATAGAAAAAAACATATTTTCTTTTCTTTGAATCATGAATTGTGTGATTCAGTTTTGTAATTTAACAACCAATTTTTGTCCTAGATAAAAATGCTCTTGATGAACTCTCCAAAAAACTGAAAGACAAAATCAAGCAGAGAGTGAAGAGACAAGAGATGGAGACTGAACTGTATGAGATCAAATCTGACAAGCAAGAAAAAGTCCTCCTCTCAGAAATATTAACCCGCAGCAAAGTGAGAACAGTGCTCACCACAGGAGTCCCTCGAATCGGCAAAACCTTTTACTCTGAAATGTTCCAGTTGGATTGGGCAGAAGGGAAATTTAAAACTGACTTTGTTATTTCAATTCCTTTTGATGAGCTCAATCCATCCTCACACAAAAGCCTAAAGGACCTCCTCAACCAGTACTTGGACTGTAAAGTGTCCAAGGGCTGTTACTACGATGAATATAAGATCCTCCTCATCCTGGACGGACTGGACAAATGCACTCTCCCTCTGGACTTTGAAAACAATCAGGAACTGAAGGACATCACACAGAGCGCTCCAGTGGACGAGCTGCTGACAAACCTGCTGCAGGGGAACCTGCTTCCCTCTGCTCAGCTGTGGATCCTGACCAGACCTTCAGGACAGAACAAGATCCCAGAGCAGCACATCCACTCAGTCACAGAGTGCAGAGGTGAGTATTCACGCTCACACATTTAATACAGTTTATACACAGGCCAGTCCCTCTTCTCTGCACCACAGTGAACACTCGTCTCATACTGAGAAGGTGAACCTAAAAGTGCACACGACAGGTTAGACTACTCATCCTACGAAAACATAGTTAAAGTCATTCTTTTTAAGATTTTACTAAACATTTTCCCCACTTTGACCGTGTTTTTATGCTTAAAAATGTACTTCCTGGTTGGAAAGGGATAGGGAATTCCATAACTTTTACCTTGTAACAATCTTGTACAGTAGGACAAATCTCCTCTAATTTACACAGAAATTATTACTGGACAGATTATTAAAAATATAAGAAAACACCTCTGTTTTGTTGAAATAATGTTTAAAATATTGGGGGAAAAATTTGTGTGTAAATTGTGACAAACTTTTAGACAGAATGCTCCCATTGGGATGTTGTCATCATGGAACTCTCAAATAAAACTTCCTATAATTTTTAACATATTTTTTAACTTTTCATCGGAAATTGCTTCTTATTTTGTCTTAATCATTTATTATCCCATGTATTCTCCCACCAAAATATTAAGTCAAAATATGAGCATCATCAGAACCTGTAATACGCACTTTAACCTTAAAGGAGATCTATTTCATAAATTCAACTTTTCAACATATTTAACCATAGTTTTTTTTTTTCTTGTCTTCATTTTTTTAAAATATGCCCATTCTTCTGAGGTTAAACTACCCCTGCGCAAATAAGTCTTGTACACAAGGAGGGAGCATATGATTCTATGTAGGCCTTGTACATCACTACATCTGTACTCAGGATTTTAAAAAAAGTATTTTTTGCTTGACAAAAAGAGGATTTGTCGGTGTGGGGTAATTTTCTTGATTAACAATTCTAATAACCTTCTGGAGTATAAAAAATAATCATTAATAATTGATTTATAAGTGTTCATCCATTTTTGGAGTTGGTCACAAGCAACAGCCTGTCACTATTTGCTCAATTACTTCCATTGTGGTTTAAAATAGTGATGCACCAATCCATCTTATTCAGTTCTGATTTTAACACTGCAGCTTTAAGTATCCACAGGTACCTGATATCAACCAAGCAGAGACTGAAAACAGCATTTATTTTCTTTAAACTAAATAAAATAAGACAAACCCAATCCAAATGTAGCTGCTGTTTATCTCACAAGCATCTACAGAATAGATTTGTTTAAAGTTCAAACATTATGAGACTTTCTTGACCAGTGATCATGATCAGTAATATTTTTATCACACCATCACAGGATATCGGCTCAACCCATATTTGCAGACTAATATCCAATCCAGTAAAATTTTCTGTATCTGTGCCAGTATCTGATACCAGTATAGTACTGGTGCATCCGTTTAAAATAAAAATCTGTACTTGTACTTGGTTTGGTCATATTTTCTTATTTATGATTTTTAGAGTCCGAGAAGAGGCGGCAGAAGCTGAAAACAAAGCTGAAGACCATTTTTGAAAAAAAGTTTGTTTTTGAAGAAAATCCATCCCACCCAAACCAGAAAAACACAGAACACATCAGACCAGACAGAGTGGATAGAAATGGAAGAAAGCAACAAATCACAGTGTCTAGTCTGTTTGAGAAAGAAGCAGGTAAACCAGTAAGAACCGTGTTGACCATCGGAGAAGCTGAGATTGGGAAGTCCTACCTGGTGCGGAAAGTCTTACACGACTGGGTTACGTCTGACTGCAGACGGCCTTTTAGTGCCAATAAACAGACAACAGTCTTTCCTCTCACATATTCACTAGTTAACACACTCACACAAACACTGAGTTTTGTGGAACTTCTAAACAAAGTCTTCAAAGAAACTGAGCAGTGTGTCATGTCTGACTATAACAAGCTGAGCTGTGTGTTCATCCTGGACGGTCTGGAGGAGTTTAAAGTGGACTGGACTGTGGAGGACAGAGTGACAGACGTGTACGAGTCTGCCCCAGTGACTGTGCTCCTGAGCAGCCTGATCAGAGGAGACCTGCTCCCCTCTGCTCTCGTCTGGATCACCTCCAGACCTGATGCTGCTCAGCCAGTGCCTCCAGAGCTCCTGCACCGGACCACTCACATACGAGGTAAGACCAATCTTACACAGAAAAAATGCTCTGTACCAGATTTAGCTCAAGCTTCCTTCCATCTGCAGTCCTTGGTCAGATACAGAGGCATTAAAGAGCCTATTTACATAAAGCAACATGACAACATTTCAAAGGTCTCCTTAAATAACCACAATCCTATTCAACATTAAACATTTAAAACTGTCAAAATTCAGAGTAATTCCCATAAATACAAAATTTCATATTCGTAAATATCTTTTAAAAATACTCAAATTTCATTAATGAAACACAAGACTTCTACATCTACATATATACATACATTAGGGCTGAACAAAATTTTTTTTAATCGTATTCGTATTAATTGCATGAGTTCCTGTGATTAATCACAATTAAACGCAAAACCCAATAATGAATTCAAAAGTAGCACATAGTGCACTTTTATTGGAAATGTAAACAAAAGTGCCATACATTTGTTGTCCATCCATCCATTTTCTTCCACTTATCTGGGGCTGGGTCATGAGGGCAGCAGTCTGAGCAGGGACTCCAGACTTCCTTCACTCCCCACTTCCTTCACTTCCTCCAGTTCCTCTGGGGCGACCCCAGGCCAGCCCAGAGACATAGTACCTCCAGCGTGTCCTGGGTCTTCCCCGGGGCCTCCTCCCGGTGGGACATGAACATCTCCCCAGGGAGACGTCCAGGAGGCATCAGAACAGATGCTCAAGCCACCTCAGCTGCTCCTCTCCACATGAAGGAGCAGCGGCTCTACTCCGAGCTCCTCACATGTGACTGAGCTCCTCACCCTATCTCTAAGGGAGCTCTCAGCCACCCTGCAGAGGAAACTCATTTTGACCACTCGTCCTTTTGGTCATTACCCAGAGCTCATGACCACAGGTGAGGGGAGGAACGAAGGTTGATGGTAAATCGAGAGCTTTGCTTTTCAACTCAGCTCCCTCTTCAACACAACGGTCCGATACAGCGACCGCATCACTGCAGACGCTGCACCGATCCGCCTGTCAATCTCACGCTCCATCCTCCCCTCACTCGAGAACAAGATCTTGAGATACTTGAACTCCCCCACTTGAGGCAGGGACTCTCCACCCGGAGAGGGTAAGACACCTTTTTCCGGTCGAGAATCATGGCCTTGGATTTGGAGGAGATGATCTTCATCCCAGCCGCTTCACACTCGGCTGCAACCTGCCCCAGTGCACATTGTAGGTCCTGGCCTGATGAAGCCAACAGGACAACATCATCTGCAAACAGCAGAGATGAGATCCTGTGGTCTCCAAACTGGACTCCCTCTGGCCCCTGACTGCACCTAGAAAATCTATCCTATTCTGTATATTCTATCTGTTCATAAATACAATGAACAAAAATGGTGACAAAGGGCAGCCCTGGTGGAGTCCAACATGCACCCACATGACCCGACGCAAATCAGTGCGGCGTGGGACACATTTTGAAAGCTCATTGTGGGTGTGGGCGGGAGTGGGACTGCACAATGCGGGAGCAGGCGGGTGGGATGATAAACTACAGTCCTTTAAACTAAATATGAGTGTAAAGTAAAAAATACAAATTATTAATGTTTGCCTATCATACATCATTTGTGCCGGATATTTTATTTGGCATTAATAAAAACATTTTAAGCATCTTAAATTTGAGGATGTGGTCTAATCCTGCACACATTTTGGACAATTCCTTTTCCCTTCTCTGTGTTTAATAGAGATTAAGAAAGTGAATGTCCACATCTTGTGAGATTTGACGACAAAGTAAAAACACATTACATACCCAGAAGATAAAATACAAAACATAGAAAATACAAAGAAAACCTAGAATGATAGACCTGTTCCCATGCATGTTGAACTCAGGAAGGGCTCCTCTTACATTTGATTGCTGATCAGATTACACTAAGCCTCATTTTCTGTGTCTTATTGCAATTATTTTATTTTCTTAATTGTATTTCCAGAGAAACCAGATATTGTGAGCCAGCGTAACCTCAAGAGGACGTTGATAAAACAGTACGAGTGGGTGTCTGAAGGTGTAGACAGATGTAAGACCACTGGTGTTTCCCTGAGGGACGTCTACACCAACCTTTACATCATTGAAGAGGAGAGAGATGAGGTCTGCCAACAAGTGAGAGCCAACTGGTCCAACGGGGAAAGAACATTGAACTGAGGAAGGAGATTCCCATTAACTACAAGGACATTTTCAAACCCTCTCCTGACAGACCAAATGATGATATCAAAACTGTACTTACAACTGGAATAGCAGGCATTGGAAAAACCTTTGCCTCGATGAAGTACATGTTGGACTGGGCTGAGGGAGCCTCCAGTCAGAACGTAAACATGACCTTCCCTCTTCCTTTTCGAGAACTGAACCTGAGAAAGGACAAGGAGCTCAGTTTGGAAGAACTTCTATATGACTTCTACCCCTGCATGAAGACATCAGAAATAACCAACTATGAACAGTACAAAATCCTGTTTGTTCTCGATGGATTGGATGAGTGTCGTTTAGATCTTAACTTTGACTCGCAGCCGATTTTGTCAGATATTACTCAGAAAACGACACTGAATAATCTTTTGACTAACTTGATTGTTGGAAACCTGCTTCCCAAAGCTCAGCTCTGGATCACCTCCCGCCCTGCTGCGTCTCAGTGTATTTCTGCTGACAAAGTGGCGCGAGCGACTGAGGTCCGAGGATTCAACGATGAGCAGAAGGAGGAGTATTTCAAAAAGCGATTTGATTCAGCTTTGGCTGAGAAAATCTTGTGTCATGTAAAAGAGTCCAGATGCATTTATTTGATGTGTTATATTCCTGTTTTCTGTTGGATCACCTCCGAAGTTCTGAAGTCTTTCGTACAAAATGATCACCAGGGGATCCCAAAGACCCTGACAGATCTGTTCATTCACTTCCTTCTGCTGCAGTGCACACAGGCCAATGCCAAGTACAATGAGGACACAGAAGAAGGTTCAAAAACCTGGAATGAAAGAAATGTGAAAAACATCTT